>NC_090321.1:86889186-87124502 GCF_040869045.1 Eurosta solidaginis | reverse complement strand
CCCAAATTTCATCAAAATCCGTGTAGCAATTCTGGCGTGATTCAGTCGCAAAGACGAAAAAATATAATAATTAAATTATAACTGTTCCTAGAGGGCGGGGACCACGCCCCGTTTGAAAAAATATATAGCTAGTAGAATCCCTTCTAGACTATTGGCTATATGTGTGCAAAATTTCATCCAAATCGGTCCCAGCCGTTCTTGCATTATTGAGTCACAAAGACAAACGTCTGGACAAACATCCAAACATCCAAACATCCAAACATCCAAACATCTTAACATCCAAACTTTCCCATTTATAATATATACTAGCCTTTACCCGCGGCCCCGTCCGCAAGGAGAAAATGAAATATGTGGGCTATTCACGTTAGCCTGCTTATAAAGTTATCTGTTTAAAAATTTGTTTCTGTCTAATGCATTTTATTTTTTGTAATTGAGTAAAAAAAAGAACTTTATGAGCTGATAACCTGATAGGATCCCAAAATGATAACGAAATTATCCAGAAAAAGCCACGAAATGACCCCCGACGCTATCGCGGACGGATCCCGAAAACCATCCAGAAACGCACCGGAAGTGTTTCCAAAAGTTCCCGAAGTAGTCCCAAAAAAACCCGAAATGACAACGACACGATTCTAGACTTATCCAGATAACCACACAGAAATGATGCCTGAAGGGTACCAAATTGATCCCGAAATAGTCCGAAAATGTTCCGAAATTACCCTGACGGGCTCCCGGACGGATCTCAGAAACCATCCAGAAAATATCCAGGAAGGGTCCTTAAATTATTCCGACTAACTCCAGAAAAAGTTCCGAAATGGCTCCGGGGGGATCCACGATGGATCGCGAAAACCATACAGAAATGATTCCGGAAGGATTCCAAAATGATCCCGAAATAGTCCGAATTGACCCAGATGGGATCCCGCACAGATCCACAAATGATCCCCGGAAGGGTGCAAAAAACTATCCCGGAAAAGTAACAAAAAAATCCCGAAAATGGCTCCTACGGCATCCCGGACGGATCCAGAAATGATCTCGGAAGGGTCCCCAAATGATCCCAAAATGGTCCCGAAATGACCCTGATGGATCCGGCAAACCATCAAGAAATTATGCCGAAAGGGGTCCCAAAATGATCCCGAAAATAATACAGAAAGTCACGAAACGACCCCTAGAGGATCCCCAAATGATCCCGTATTAGCCCGAAAAGGTCCCGAAATAACCCCGACGGGGATCCCGGACAAATCCCGAAAACCATCCAGAAATGATGCCGAAGGAATCCCAAATGATTCCGTAAAAGTCCCGCATTGATTCCGACGGGATCCCCGAACGGATACCGAAAATCATCCAGAAGTGATGCCGGAAAGGTCCTCAAATGATCACCTAATAGTCCCGAAATGACCCTTAAGGGGTAATGGACGGATCCCATACACCATCCAGAAATGATCCCGATATATTCCCGAAGAAGTCCCGAAATGACCCTGACGGGATCTCGAACGCACCCCCAAATGGACCCTGACGGGATCCCGACAGATCCCGAAATCCATCCAGAAATGATCTTGGGAGGGACCCCAAATGATCCCGAAAAAGTCCCGCAATGATTCCGAGGGGATCCTGATCGGATACCGATAACCATCCAGAAGTGATGCCGGAAAGGTCCTCAAATGATCACCTAATACCAAAATGACCCTGACGGCATCCCGGACTGATCCCAAAATCCATCCAGAAATGATTTTGGGAAGGTCCCAAAATTATCCCGAAATAGTCTCGGAAAAGTTCAGAAATTACCCTGGACGGGTTCCCGGACGAATCCTGAAAGCCATCTCTAAATGATCCCGAAAAAGTCCCGAAATGACCCTGACTGGACCCCGAAAGGATCCCGAAAACTATCCAGAAATGATGCCGGAAATGTCCTCAAATGATCACCTAATAGTTCCGAAAAGACCCTGACGGGATCCCGAACGGATCCCGACAACTATCTAGAAATGATGCCGAAAGGGCCCGCAAATGATCCCGTATTAGTCGAGAAAAAGTCCCGAAATGAACCCGACGGGATGCCGAATCCCAAAAACCAGCCGGAAATGATGCCGGAAGGGACACCAAATGATGCCGAAAAAGTCCCGCAATAATTCCGGACGGGATCCTGAGCGGATACCGAAAACCATCCAGAAGTGATGCCGAAAAGGTCCTCAAATGATCACCTAATAGTCCCCAAAATGAACCTGACGGCATCCCGGGACAGATCCCGAAATCCATCCAGAAATGATCTGGGGAGGGTCCCAAAATTATCCCGAAATAGTCTGGGAAAAGTCCAGAAATTACCCTGACGGATACCGGACGAATCCTGAAAACCAATCTTAAATGATGCCGAAAAAGTCCCGAAATGACCTTGATGGGACCCGGAAAGGATCCCCGAAAACTAACCAGAAATGATGCCGGAAAGGTCCTCAAATGATCTCCCAATAGTTCCGAAAAGACCCTGACGGGATCCCGAACGGATCCCGACAACTATCCAGAAATGATACCGAAAGGGGCCCGCAAATGATCCCGTATTAGTCGAGAAAAAGTCCCGAAATGACCCCGACGGGATGCCGGACGAATCCCAAAAACCCATCCAGAAATGATTTTGGAAGGGACCCCAATGATCCCGAAAAGGTCCCGCAATTATTCCGACGGGAATCTGAACGTATACCGAAAACCATCAAGAAGTGATGCCGGAACGGTCCTCAAATGCTCACCTAATAGTCCCCAAAATGACCCTGAGGGGCATCCCGGACAAATCCCGAAATCCATCCAGAAATGATCTTGGGAAGGTCCCAAAATGATCCCGAAATAGTCTCGGAAAAGTCCAGAAATTACCCTGACGGGTTCCCGGACGAATCCTGAAAGCCATCCTTAAATGATCCCGAAAAAGCCCCGAAATGACCCTGACGGGATCCGAAAGGATTCTAAAAACTATCCAGAAATGATGCCGGAAAGGTCCTCAAATGATCCCCTAATAGTTCCGAAATGACCGTGACGGGATCCCGAACGGATCCCGACAACTATCCAGAAATTATGCCGAAAGGGTCCGCAAATGATCCCGTATTAGTCGAGAAAAAGTCCCCGAAATGACCACGACGGGATCCCGGACGAATCCCAAAAACCATCCCAGAAATGATGCCGGTAGGTATCCCAAATGATCCCGAAATAATCCCGAAATGACCTCGTCGGCATCCCGGACGGATACCGAAAATTATCCAGTAATGATGCCGGAAAGGTCCACAAATGATCCCCTAATAGTCCCGAAATTACCCTGATGGGATCCCGGACGGATCCCGAAAAACCATCCAGAAATGATGCCGGAAGAGCCCCCAAATGATCCCGAAAAAGTCCCCAAATGACCCCGACGATATCCCGGACGGATCCCGAAAACCATCCAGGAAATGATGCCAGAAGAGCCCCCAAATGATCCCGAAAAAGTCCCCAAATGACCCCCGACGAGATCCCGCACGGATCCCGAAAACCATCCAGAAATGATGCGGAAGAGCCCCAAATGATCCCGAAAAAGTCCCCCAAATGACCCCGACATACTCCAGAAAAGGTTCCGAAATGGCTCCGAGGGAATCAACGACGGATCGCGAAAACCATACAGAAATGATTCCGGAAGGATCCCAAAATGATCCCGAAATAGTCCGGAAATGACCCAGATGGGATCCGCACATATCCAGAAATGATCCCGGAAGGGTCCAAAAACTATCCCGGAAAAGTAACAAAAAATCCCGAAATGGCTCCTACGGCATCCCGGAACATATCCAGAAATGATCTCGGAAGGGGTCCCCAAATGATCCCCAAAATGGTCCCGAAATGACCCTGATGGATCCGGCAAAACCATCAAGAAATTATGCCGGAAGGGTCCCCCAAATGATCCCGAAATAAAACAGAAAAAGTCACGAAACGACCCCTAGAGGAACCCCAAATGATCCCGTATTAGCCCCAAAATGACCCTGACGGGATCCCGAAAGGATTCCGAAAAACAATACAAAAACCATCCAGAAATGATGCCGGTAGGTATCCCAAATGATCCCGAAATAGTCCCGAAATTACCCCTAATGGGATCCCGGACGGATCCCCGAAAACCATCCAGAAATGATGCCGAAAAGGTTCCCAAATGATCCCGTAATTAGTCGCGAAAAAGTCCCGAAATGACCCCCGACGGGATCCCGGACGGATCCCGAAAAACCATCCAGAAATGATGCCGAAAAAGTTCCCAAATGATCCCGTATTAGTCGAGAAAAAGTCCCGAAATGACCCCGAAGGGATCCCGGACGAATCCCAAAAAACCATTCAGAAATGATGCCGGTAGTATCCCAAATGATCCCGAAATAATCCCGAAATGACCTCGTCGGCATCCCGGACGGATCCCGAAAATTATCCAGAAATGATGCCGGAAAGGTTCCCAAATGATCCCCTAATAGTCCCGAAATTACCCTAATGGGATCCCGGACGGATCCCGAAAAACCCATCCAGAAATGATGCCCGAAAAGGTTCCCAAATGATCCCGTATTAGTCGCGAAAAAGTCCGAAATGACCCCGACGGGATCCCGGACGGATCTCGAAAACCATCCAGAAATGATGCCGAAAGGGTTCCCAAATGATCCCGTATTAGTCGCGAAAAAGTCCTGAAATTACCCCGACGGGATCCCGGACGGATCCCGAAAACCATCCAGAAATGATGCCGGATGAGCCCCAAAATGATCTCGAAAAAGTCCCCAAATGACCCCGACGAGATCCCGGACGGATCCCGAAAACCATCCAGAAATGATGCCGGAAGAGCCCCCAAATGATCCCGAAAAAGTCCCCAAATGACCCCGACGATATCCCGGACGGATCCCGAAAACCATCCAGGAATGATGCCGGAAGAGCCCTCAAATGATCCCCGAAAAAGTCCCAATATGACCCCGACGAGATTCCGCACGGATCCCGAAAACCATCCAGAAATGATGCCGGAAGGGTCCCCAAATGATCGCGAAATAGTCCCGAAATGATTCCGGAATAGTCCCGAAAATGTTCCAAAATAACCCCGACGGGATCCCGGACGGATCCCGTAAACTATACAGAAATGATCCCGGAAGGGTCCCAAAATGATCCTGAAATAGTCCCGAAAAAGTCCCGAAATTACCCCGGCGTAATCCCGGACCGATCCCGAAAACCATCCAGAAATGATCCCGGAAAGGTCTCGATATGACCCCTTACGGGATTACAAATAAAGTGAAGCTAATTATAAAACCATGTTAATAAGGCAGCAGGCGCATTGGAGCGAATAAAAAGTTAGATAGAAACATACAGGTAAAGCTAATAAAAGCGTGCTAATAAAAACAATTGATGGAGGGCGGATGGCGGGAGTAGAGGAGAGGACCACTGATCGTTCCTCCAAAATTGTCTAGATCTCGTTCTGTATGTACCAGATACCAAAAACTATTGATTTAGGAGAAAAATTTAGATTGAGTTATAACAATTTATGGATTTTACACCAGAGGGGGGGGGTAAAGGGGGGCGGGCGGAGGGTGTCACTGCTTTACTTTGTAAGCCCTCGACTTATTTGACCCCTTGAGTCTGTGATAAGGCCAGTATACGTAAAGTTATAATGTGTAAAAATTATGAAAAATAATTTCTCGAAGGGTCCGTGGGACCCCCACCCCTCTTTCCATGTTCGAAAGAAATTTCGCTAGTAGGACTACTGTCTGTGTCCCAAATTTCATCAAAATCCGTGTAGCCATTCTGGCGTGATTCAGTCGCAAAGACGAAAAAATATAATAATTAAATTATAACTGTTCCTAGGGGGCGGGGACCACGCCCCTTTTGAAAAATATATAGCTAGTAGATCCTTCTAGACTATTGGCTATATGTGTGCAAAATTTCATCCAAATCGGTCCAGCCGTTCTTGCGTTATTGAGTCACAAAGACAAACGTCTGGACAAACATCCAAACATCCAAACATCCAAACATCCAAACATCCAAACATCCAAACATCCAAACATCTAAACATCCAAACATCCAAACATCCAAACATCTTAACATCCAAACTTTCCCATTTATAATATATATTAGATTAGATGTATAATTAACTTCAAAAAAAGTTACAAATTTCGGAAGATCGAGGAATTTGAAAGAGTATAGCACAAATTGTAAATATGAACATAAATGTAATAATTAGTTTCTTACAAAAGATGGTTTTCATAAATATATACACACATATCGCATAAGTGGCATCATCGACATTCGTGCTCACTGTGAATTTCAACGTATGCATGTATGAATTTACAATGTTCGTGAACGAGAAGAGAGAAAGAATAACATTAGGTAAAACGAACTAAAAGAACAAATAGAACCGAAATCGAAGATCTAGTTCACTTGTTCAGTTGAGAGACCCGGTCAATTGAACAAGTTTGGAACGAAACGACCCAACTCTCAAAAATATTTCGCTTTTGCTATTTTGTTTGCAGGTCAGGTGAAGGCGACGAGGAAAAAGAAAATTTTTTTCTTCTCATTCGAAACTTCGAAATATCAGAACAGAAATGGAAATATGAAGTTTTGTATGGTATAGCCTCATGCGTAAAAGGAATAGCATATGTGCGTACGAAAGCCAAAAAACTATTTTCATACATTTCACACACGCGCCAATTTTTATGAGCGCCTGGTAATATAAAAATGTTTCTTGCCCAATGATTCTTCTTCTTACACTTTGAAGACAAGGCAAGATGGATTTTTACAATTTCTTTGAAAAAATTAATTCTATAAGTTTGCTTTTGGTCAATGTGTAGTAGGCGGGAAAGGTAGTTTTTCTCTTAGGTGTAGTAGTTTTGGGCTATATGTACGAGGCCAGACAGAAACTTTGAATGTGTTAGTAAGCGGAATCAAGTAGAAATAAAAATTTTGTCTGACTTAGATTTTTTGTTCTTCCTCTTATGTTTGTGATTTTGTTGTTGAGACGTAGGCGGCAATGTAAGATTTCCTCGCCAAAATCTAAGGTTGTGTTAGTTTTGGCCTATATGTACGAGGCCGGACGCAATGTCTTTAAATGTGTTGGTAATAAGAATCGACACAAAATCAAAATTTAAGATTTTGTCTCTGGTTTGACTTTTGTGCTTGAGGATGAAGCGAAGGCGGGTATGAAAGTTAGGAAAAATGTTTGCATATTTTTAGCGACATTTGCTATTTTGTATGGTCGCCTATTACCATGCCAGCTTTCAATGGTTTTGAAATACCCTTTTTAGCTTTGAGAACAATTTCTTACAATTGAAAGTAATTCAACAATTGTTTGAATTTGGTTAGCTTTTAATTTTGTCAAATGGTTTAAGCCCATTTTTATATATTCTTGCAAAAAATTTTGCTTTGATATTGCATTGTAAGAAAACGCGCTTATAGGCAAATTTTTGCTATTTTGGCGCAATATAAGAAATTTTTATAATTTCAGCTAAAAAAAAAATAAAGAAGGATTTTAACTGGAGCGTGCTTCGAACCCACGAAATCGTACAACAATGTAGTTGCCTACAAAGCTGTGCCACAATAGCTTGTGAAATATAACAGCCTAACAGGCAGTTATAAGCATGAGTTTCAATCTAGTGAGTGGTGAGTGGTGAGTGAATGCGTGGAACATATATATAATTTCTAACTTGGAAACATATTTATATGTTGTACAAAGTAGATAGCCCTATTATCCTCTATGATTCGTATAGTACTTTTTACTTAGCAGCATTCATTAGAGATGCCAAATGCAATTTATATTAACCAGTAACCCTACACATTTTTATGGTGGCCTGGTGAATTTGGCTCTTTTTCAAATTTTCTGCCTTCTTCTGTACCTTATAAAAAGAAACTTTTATTGATTTTTGATTGAAATTGATACAAGTCCTTTACACCTGCACCAAAACACCATATTAAATAATAGCCTCCTAAGACCTTACTTAATGGGGCAAGTCAATTTACAATGAATCATCATAATTTATTTACAAAAAATCAGAGAATTAAAATTTCCAATATATTTGCACTGATCAGAGAATTTTTTGGTAACAGGCGAACAGAGAAAATCGTTAAGAGAATTTTCTGTTACGTCTTGCACCCTGTTAAGTTAACATGAATTTGGGGAATAGTGGTGAAGTGCAAGACGTGTCACATGCAAATGGATCCTAAGCAGTTGATGCCAAAAAAACGCCTTCTCATTGTGTTTAAATTCTCTGATATAGGCAATAGCTAAACAGCAACACCGTTTCTAGTTGTCGTTTCTATTGTTTTACTTCCAGCCAACAACGACCATGTCTCCCTATATCCATCCTTTTCCTAAGCCCTAGCCCACCGTACCTACATTTCGTCATATGGCATAGAGCTTTTAACTTACCTGTGGTGAGGAAGTTGCTGCTGTCATTTGTTTTGACATTTCACTGCGCGGACCACGGCATTAAAAGAAAACAAGCCCCACATAAAATATATAGGATAATAATGTACAATGCGACCATTAATGCTGCATCGTCATGAGCGTTCCACAACTCAGATCAAACCCAATCGTGAGGGCGATCTACCATTTTCATGCTCAAAAGATCAAAAGCCAGATGTTTGGCACTCGCCCAATGACGAACGTCTTGGTGCTTACAATGGGCATCAGGGAGCGGCATGGTGCCCAGATGTTGATTGGACTACGACGAAACCTATATCGGGCGCAGGCGATATGACAACAAAACACGGGATGCAGAACATGGCATTGCAATTGCACCCATACCTACAAAGTCGTCGGCGCGAACATGCGGCTTCAGCCACTCTGGCAAACAAGCAGCCCACTCCACTGATAAAGATATGGGACAAAATCCAGAACGGTTCGCGATTGATGCACGCACAGCAGATGAAAGCACTGCCGAGCAAAGCCCATTGCTACGTATACCAATGCTGGTATCTAAAATCACATCTATGCTGTGGGGACCCTTGAATGAAACAATATTCATAGGGCACGAAAATTGCCAAATTTCTGTTTGGGGTATACGGGAAGGTGGTCGTGAGATTAATTCAGTGAATGATCATACGGCTGTTAAAAACGATATGCAGATAAATAAAGATGGTATTCTGTTTGTTACTGCACCCAAAGATGCAGCAGCGAAGCTATTTGACTTGGAATCACTGATGTGTCTGAAGACCTATAAAACCTATAAGGCCTGTAAACTCGGCTGCAATCAGCTCAATTATGGACCATGTTGTCTTGGGTGGTGGAAAAGACGCCATGGAGGTGACAACAACATCAACCTGGTGTTTTTCCATGACGGCCACCCCACCCAATCCATCACGAGCGGTCCAGGGTAGCGTATATCTTGCAGACGCCCTAACGTGGGGAACACCCACCCTGACAACATGTACATATGTATATGTATCTGCGTTGATGCTATGTACGTAATTTTATAAAAATGAAGAAATATAGAAATATAAGTATAATGAAATGCAGGGGATTTATGTCATGAACCAATAAACAGATCTCGCAATAAAAAATGAGAGAGCGAAAAATCATAGTTGGCTGTGAAATAAATTTTCTCGGCGTGACGTCACGCTTTTGACAATATGTTTCATTGCTGACTCAGTGTTCAGACTTTATTCTAATCGGAGTATTTTGTTCCGCTTTGTCCTCCTACAACATTTTTTATCTGAAAGGTTTATTTGGGTCGAGTTGAAAACTAAATAGTATTACTACCTAATATCTTTTGGTTGAAGTTTTTATTGTATACGTATGAAAAGCTGATTGTTTACAAGTGACGATTGGATGAAATGACGTTAATTCATTGTTTGTGTCTTAAGACATGTTTCTTCACATTTTATTCACAGTTTTTGTAGTTTTTTCGTACGGAATGAGAAAAGAAGGTGTAAAATGTAAGCAAAATGTGTCCGGGCGCGATCTGTAAATCCTGCCAAAATTCAACATACAGCACTTCTTGAAGTTTTATATAAAAATGAAGTACGTTGAGTCAGTGAGGTCAGCTAACCCTGTTTTGCGATAATAATCGCTAATTGGGGACAACAAGTGAGGTCAAATATTCCTCCAACGGTCTCTCCCAACTCAGTGAAGGTTTCCTCTTTCCCTGTTTACAAACTGCCGGAGCGTATTAGTTCATCCGCATAACATGCCCTAGCTAGCGAAACCTTTGGATTTTCAATAGCTGCACTATCGTCATGTCTGCGTAAAGCTCATATAGCTCATCCTTATACCTCCTTCGATACTCACCGTCAACATCACGGATAGGACTATAAACCTTCCGGAGAACTTTTCTCTCGAATACTCCAAGAGCCATCTTATCTTCTCTCGACACCTTCCATGATTCCGAGCCATACATCAAGACAGGTATGATGAGTGACTTGTAGAGCGAGAATTTTGTTTGTCGAGAGAGGTCTTTACTTTTCAGTTGCCTAAAGAAGCACTTGGTGGCAAGAGTTATTCTCCGATTGATTTCTAGGCCGACATTGTTTTTGCTTTTAATGCTGCTTACCAAATGAACGAAATCCTTCACAGTCTCGAATTTATATCCGACAACAGTGACGTGGCTACAAAGGCCACGATGACAGCAAGTACTTCGTCTTGTCCAAATTTACTGCAAGACCTACTTTTTTTGCTTCTTTATCTTATACCAGCTCTTCCCCTACATGTTTGAACAGCCCGGCGGGTATCCCGTCATTACTTGGCACCTTGTGATTTTTTAGCCGTTATATTGGATGCCGCGGAGTGTTTTTCATCATCGGCGATCGGGATATCGGGTTCGTATTCCCCCACACTCAGTACGTCAGTTACCAGGTCGCTACTATCATTCCTCCCGGAATCTGTCCCGGTTTTGAAACCTACTGCCATTAAAAGAGCATGAAATATATATGGTAAACCGAAAATAATAATAATAATATTTTTTCGCGATAAATATCTGGGGAGATAGAATGTTGTGTGCTAATGGGAGCATTATTTGGTAATCCTACACGGTTTAGGCCGACTCCATGTACATCTGATAAGACATATAACTTTTTTGCTGAGAAACGTTTCATGGAAAAAACACAATCGAAAGGTTTGCCAAGCCACCAAATCAATTTGATGTTAGTTGTTCGCCCGCTTTCAAAATACACTCCGAAAATTTAGCTCGTACTCCGGCGTAGTCGTTTACTCAGGTAACAGTTTTAATACTCCGAACACTGGTAGTGAAACATGACAGAAATGTAATAAGTCGAAAAATTTCAAAAACGCTACGTCATCAAACTTTTTTTTCAAATTCGATTACAAATACAACAATTCCGGAATGCGGGATCTTGGCTCATTCGATTATGGATTTATGTTGTATGTCTGGTTGTAAATTGGTAGTCAATATAGTTGTAAACAAGTACGTGAATAATTTCGGAAATCCGTATTGTAAGTTAGGTATTGCTATGGTTTAAACTGATGCAGATGTTTGTAGTTGGAAAGCTAAGTATTCAGCTGAGGTAATTTGTAGATATACCTTTAGAGAAAATAGGTCGCAATTTAGAACTTTGCACAGGGAGTTCCTTATCTAATCTAATATATATATTATAAATGGGAAAGTTTGGATGTTAAGATGTTTGGATGTTTGGATGTTTAGATGTTTGGATGTTTGGATGTTTGGATGTTTGTCCAGACGTTTGTCTTTGTGACTCAATAACGCAAGAACGGCTGGACCGATTTGGATGAAATTTTGCACACATATAGCCAATAGTCTAGAAGGATCTACTAGCTATATATTTTTCAAAAGGGGCGTGGTCCCCGCCCCCTAGGAACAGTTATAATTTAATTATTATATTTTTTCGTCTTTGCGACTGAATCACGCCAGAATGGCTACACGGATTTTGATGAAATTTGGGACACAGACAGTAGTCTACGGGCGAAATTTTTTTCGAACATGGAAGGAGGGGTGGGGGTCCCAAGACCCTTCGAGAAATTATTTTTCATAATTTTTACACATTATAACTTTACGTATACTGGCCTTCACCAATATCACAGGCTCAAGGGGTCAAATAAGTCGAGGGCTTACAAAGTAAGCAGTGACACCCTCCGCCCGCCCCCTTTATCTCCCCCTCTGGTGTAAAATCCATAAAATGTTATAACTCAATCTAAATTTATAGTTTACGGGATCCGTCCGGGATCCCGTCGGGGTTATTTTGGAACATTTTCGGGACTATTCCGGAATCATTTCGGGACTATTTCGCGATCATTTGGGGACCCTTCCGGCATCATTTCTGGATGGTTTTCGGGATCCGTGCGGGATCTCGTCGGGGTCATATGGGGACTTTTTCGGGATCATTTGAGGGCTCTTCCGGCATCATTTCTGGATGGTTTTCGGGATCCGTCCGGGATATCGTCGGGGTCATTTGGGGACTTTTTCGGGATCATTTGGGGGCTCTTCCGGCATCATTTCTGGATGGTTTTCGGGATCCGTCCGGGATCTCGTCGGGGTTATTTGGGGACTTTTTCGGGATCATTTTGGGGCTCATCCGGCATCATTTCTGGATGGTTTTCGGGATCCGTCCGGGATCCCGTCGGGGTCATTTCGGGACTTTTTCGCGACTAATACGGGATCATTTGGGAACCCTTTCGGCATCATTTCTGGATGGTTTTCGGGATCCGTCCGGGATCCCGTCGGGGTCATTTCGGGACTTTTTCGCGACTAATACGGGATCATTTGGGAACCCTTTCGGCATCATTTCTGGATGGTTTTCGGGATCCGTCCGGGATCCCATTAGGGTAATTTCGGGACTATTAGGGGATAATTTGGGAACCTTTCCGGCATCATTTCTGGATAATTTTCGGGATCCGTCCGGCATGCCGACGAGGTCATTTCGGGACTATTTCGGGATTATTTGGGATACCTACCGGCATCATTTCTGGATGGTTTTTGGGATTCGTCCGGGATCCCGTCGTGGTCCTTTCGGGACTTTTTTTCGACTAATACGGGATCATTTGCGGACCCTTTCGGCATCATTTCTGGATAGTTGTCGGGATCCCGTCACGGTCATTTCGGGACTATTAGGGGATCATTTGAGGACCTTTCCAGCATCATTTCTGTATTGTTTTCGGAATCCTTTCGGGATCCCGCCAGGGTCATTTTGGGACTTTTTTGGGGCTAATACGGGATCATTTGGGGATCCTCTAGGGGTCGTTTCGTGACTTTTTCTGTTTTATTTCGGGATCATTTGGGGACCCTTCCGGCATAATTTCTTGATGGTTTGCCGGATCCATCAGGGTCATTTCGGGACCATTTTGGGATCATTTGGGGACCCTTCCGAGATCATTTCTGGATCCGTCCGGGATGCCGAAGGAGCCATTTCGGGATTTTTTGTTACTTTTCCGGGATAGTTTTTGGACCCTTCCGGGATCATTTCTGGATCTGTGTGATCCCATCTGGGTCATTTCCGGACTATTTCGGGATCATTTTGGGATCCTTCCGGAATCATTTCTGTATGGTTTTCGCGATCCGTCGTTGATTCCCTCGGAGCCATTTCGGAACCTTTTCTGGAGTATGTCGGGGTCATTTGGGGACTTTTTCGGGATCATTTGGGGCTCTTCCGGCATCATTTCTGGATGGTTTTCGGGATCCGTGCGGGATCTCGTCGGGGTCATTTGGGGACTTTTTCGGGATCATTTGGGGGCTCTTCCGGCATCATTTCTGGATGGTTTTCGGGATCCGTCCGGGATATCGTCGGGGTCATTTTGGGACTTTTACGGGATCATTTGGGGGCTCTTCCGGCATCATTTCTGGATGGTTTTCGGGATCCGTGCGGGATCCCATCAGGGTAATTTCGGGACTATTAGGGGATCATTTGTGGACCTTTCCGGCATCATTTCTGGATAATTTTCGGTATTCGTCCGGGATACCGACGAGGTCATTTCGGGATTATTTCGGGATCATTTGGGATACCTATCGGCATCATTTCTGGATGGTTTTTGGGATTCATCCGGGATCCCATCGGGGTCATTTCGGGACTTTTTCCCGACTAATACGGGATCATTTGCGGACCCTTTCCGCATAATTTCTGGATAGTTGTCGGGATCCGTTCGGGATCCCGTCACGGTCATTTCGGAACTATTAGGGGATCATTTGAGGACCTTTCCGGCATGATTTCTGGATAGTTTTTGGAATCCTTTCGGGATCCCGTCAGGGTCATTTCGGGGCTTTTTCGGGATCATTTAAGGATGGCTTTCAGGATTCGTCCGGGAACCCGTCAGGGTAATTTCTGGACTTTTCCGAGACTCTTTCGGGATCATTTTGGGACCTTCCCAAGATCATTTCTGGATGGATTTCGGGATTTGTCCGGGATGCCCTCAGGGTCATTTTGGGACTATTAGGTGAGCATTTGAGGACCGTTCCGGCATCACTTCTGGATGGTTTTCGGTATCCGTTCAGATTCCCGTCGGAATAATTGCGGGACTTTTTCGGGATCATTGCGGTCCCTTCCAAAATCATTTCTGGATGGTTTTTGGGATTCGTCCGGCATCCCGTCGGGGTCATTTCGGGACTTTTTCTCGACTAATACGGGATCATTTGCGGGCCCTTTCGGTATCATTTCTGGATAGTTGTCGGGATCCGTTCGGGATCCCGTCAGGGTATTTTCGGAACTATTGGGAGATCATTTGAGGACCTTTCCGGCATCATTTCTGGTTAGTTTTCGGGATCCTTTCCGGGTCCCATCAGGGTCATTTCGGGACTTTTTCGGCATCATTTAAGATTGGTTTTCAGGATTCGTCCGGTATCCGTCAGGGTAATTTCTGGACTTTTCCCAGACTATTTCGGGATAATTTTGGGACCCTCCCAAGATCATTTCTGGATGGATTTCGGGATCTGTCCAGGATGCCGTCAGGGTCATTTTGGGACTATTAGGTGATCATTTGAGGACCTTTTCGGCATCACTTCTGGATGGTTTTCGGTATCCGCTCAGGATCCCGTCGGAATTATTGCGGGACTTTTTCGGGATCAGTTGGTGTCCCTTCCGGCATCATTTCTGGCTGGTTTTTGGGATTCGTCCGGCATCCGGTCGGGTTCATTTCGGGACTTTTTCTCGACTAATACGGGATCATTTGCGGGCCCTTTCGGCATCATTTCTAGATAGTTGTCGGGATCCGTTCGGGATCCCATCAGGGTATTTTCGGAACTATTAGGTGATCATTTGAGGACATTTCCGGCATCATTTCTGGATAGTTTTCGGGATCCTTTCGGGGTCCAGTCAGGGTCATTTCGGGACTTTTTCGGGATCATTTAGAGATGGCTTTCAGGATTCGTCCGGGAACCCGTCAGGGTAATTTCTGAACTTTTCCGAGACTATTTCGGGATAATTTTGGGACCTTCCCAAGATCATTTCTGGATGGATTTTGGGATCAGTCCGGGATGCCGTCAGGGTCATTTTGGTATTAGGTGATCATTTGAGGACCTTTCCGGCATCACTTCCGGATGGTTATCGGTATCCGATCAGGATCCCCTCGGAATCATTGCGGGACTTTTTCGGGATCATTTGGGGTCCCTCCCAAGATCATTTCTGGATGGATTTCGGGATCTGTCCGGGATCCCGTCAGGGTCATTTAGGGGTGCGTTCGAGATCCCGTCAGGGTCATTTCGGGACTTCTTCGGGAATATATCGGGATCATTTCTGGATGGTTTATGGGTTCCGTCCATGACCCCTTAAGGGTCATTTCGGGACTATTAGGTGATCATTTGAGGACCTTTCCGGCATCACTTCTGGATGATTTTCGGTATCCGTTCGGGATCCCGTCGGAATCAATGCGGGACTTTTACGGAATCATTTGGGATTCCTTCCGGCATCATTTCTGGATGGTTTTCGGGATTTGTCCGGGATCCCGTCGGGGTTATTTCGGGACCTTTTCGGGGCTAATACGGGATCATTTGGGGATCCTCTAGGGGTCGTGTCGTGACTTTTTCTGTATTATTTCGGGATCATTTTGGGACCCTTTCGGCATAATTTCTTGATGGTTTGCCAGATCCATCAGGGTCATTTCGGGACCATTTTGGGATCATTTGGGGACCCTTCCGAGATCATTTCTGGATCCGTCCGGGATGCCGTAGGAGCCATTTCGAGATCTTTTGTTACTTTTCCGGGATAGTTTTTGGACCCTTCCGGGATCATTTCTGGTTCTGTGCTGGATCCCATCTGGGTCATTTCCGGACTATTTCGGTATCATTTTGGGATCCTTCCGGAATCATTTCTGTATGGTTTTCGCGATCCGTCGTGGATCCCCTCGGAGCAATTTCGGAACTTTCTCTGGAGTATGTCGGGGTCATCTGGGGACTTTTTCGGGATCATTTGGGGGCTCTTCCGCCATAATTTCTGGATGGTTTTCGGGATCCGTCCGGGATACTGTCGGGATCATTCCGGGACTTTTTCTCGACTAATACGGGATCATTTGGGGACCCTTTCGGCATCATTTCTGGATAGTTTTCAGGATCTGGAAGGGGTCATTTCGGGACTATTTCGGGATCATTTGGGGTACCTACCGGCATCATTTCTGGATGGTTTTCGGGATCCCGTCAGAGTAATTTCGGGACTATTAGGTGATCATTTAGGACTTTTCCGGCATCATTTCTGGATGGTTTTCGGTATCCGTTAGGGATCCCATCGGGGTCATTTCGAGACTTTTTCGGTATCATTTGGGTTCCCTTCCGGCATCATTTCTGGATGGTTTTCGGGATTCGTTCGGGATCCCGTCGGATTCATTTCAGGACTTTTTCGGGATCATTTGGGGTACCTTCCGGCATCATTTCTAGATGGTTTTCTGTATCAGTCCGGGATCCCGTCGAGGTTATTTCGAGACTTTTTCGCCACTAATACGGGATCATTTGGTGACCCTTTCGCCTTCATTTCTGGATGGTTTTCGGGATCCGTCCGGGATCCCGTCAGGGTCATTTCGGCACTATTTGGGGATCATTTGGGAACCTTTCCGGCGTCATTTCTGGATAGTTTCCCGGATCCTTCGGGGATCCCTTCAGGGTGATTTTGGGACTATTAAGGGATCATTTGAGGACCTTTCCGGCATCATTTCTGGATAATTTTCGGGATCAGTCCGGGATCTCGTCGGGGTCATTTCGGGACTATTTCGGGATCATTTGGTGTTCCTCTCGGCATCATTTCTGGATGGTTTTCGGGATCCGTAAGGGACCCCGACAGGGTCATTTCGGGACTTTTTCTCGACTAATACGGGATCATTTGAGGACCTTTCCGGCATCAGTTCTGAATAGTTTCCAGTATCCTGACGGGGTCATTTCGGAACTATTTCGGGATCATTTGGGGTACCTACCGACATCATTTCTGGATGGTTTTCGGGATCCGTACGGGATCCCGTCAGGGTCATTTCAAGACTCTTTCGGGATCATTTGGGTCCCTTCCGGCATCATTTCTGCATGGTTTTCGGGATCCGTAAGGGATCCCGTCGGGATCATTTCGGGATCATATGGTGTACCTTTCGGCATCATTTCTGGATGGTTTTCGGGATCCGTCCGGAATCCGGTCGGGGTTATTTCAGGACTTTTTCGGAATCATTTTGGGTACCTTCCTTCATCATTTTTAGATAGTTTTGGGGATCCGTCCGAGATCCCGTCGGGGTCATTTCGGGACTTTTTCGGGACATTTAAGCATGGTTTTCAGGATTCGTCCGCGATCCCGTGGACTTTTCCAAAACTATTTCGGAATCATTTTGGGCCAAAATGATTTCTGGATGGATTTCGGTATCTGTCCGGGATCCCGGCGGGGTCAGTTAGGGGGCCGTTTGAGATCCCGTCAGGACATTTCGGGACTTCTTCGGGACTATTTCGGGATCATTTCTGGATGGTTTTCGGGATCCGTCCGGAATTCCTTCGGGGTTATTTCACGACTTTTTCGGAATCATTTTGGGCACCTTCCTTCATCATTTCTAGATAGTTTTGGGGATCCGTCCGGGATCCCGTCGGGGTCATTTAGGTACTTTTTAGGGGACAATACGGGATCATTTTTGGACCCTTCCGGCATCACTTCTGGATGGATTTCGGGATCTGTACGGGAACCCATCAGGGTAATTTTGGGACTTTTTCGGGACTATTTCGGGATCGTTTGGGGACCATTTAGGGGTCATTCCATGACTTTATCTGTATTATTTCGGGATCATTTGAAGACCATTCCGGCATCAATTCTTGATCGTTTGCCGGATCCATCAGGGTCATTTCGGGACCATGTTGGGATCATTTCTGGATCCGTCCAGGATGCCGTAAGATTCATTTTGAGATTTGTTACTTTTTCGGGATAGTTTTGAAAACCTTCCGGGATCACATTTGGTTCCGTGCGGGATTCCATCGGGGTCATTTTCGGCCTATTTCGGAATCATTTTGGGACCCTTCCGGAATCATTTCTTTATGGTTTTCGCTATCCGTTGTGGATCCCTCGCGGTCATTTCGGAACTTTTTCGGAGCTTTTTCTGGACTATGTCGGGATAATTTAGGAACCCTTCCTGGATGGTTTTTGAGATCCGTCCGGTAGCCCGTCAGGGTAATTTCGGAACTTTTTCAGGACTATTTCGGGATCAATTTGGTACCCTTCAGGGATCATTTCTGTGTGGTTCTCTGGATAAGTCTAGAAACGTGTCGTTGTCATTTCGGATTTTTTTGGGACTACTTCGGGAACTTTTGGAAACACTTCCGGGGCGTTTCTGGATGGTTTTCGGGATCCGTCCGCGATAGCATCGGGGTCATTTCGTGGCTTTTTCTGGATAATTCCGTTATCATTTTGGGATCCTATCAGGTTATCAGCTCATAAAGTTCTTTTTTTTACTCAATTACAAAAATAAAATGCATTAGACAGAAAAAAAATGTTAAACAGATAACTTTATAAGCAGGCTAACGTGAATAGCCCACATATTTCATTTTCTCCTTGCGGACGGGGCCGCGGGTAAAGGCTAGTATAGTAATATATAGATATACGTACCAAGAAGGTATTGTACAATGCACGAGTTATTGTGAGGAACAAGTACATATATGGTAAGTGAAGCCACTAAATTTGGCTGAATTGAAGCACCTTCTTCAGCGAACCACCCTCACAAAGGAGTTTGCCATATTCGGCTAAAAATTACTTAACGCCACTTTATTTTTACTTCCTTTTGGAATATATATAGCGTTTGTTTGCTTGCAAACAATTTTACTTGCGCACTTTAAAAACTTTCCACTTTAGAATCTAGTATTCACCGAAACTTGTTACACTCATATGTATTATTGGTCACCACTTCGAACAAAATGGACGAGTCTAAGAAAACGTTAATCAGGCGCCACTTTTAAAATTGTATGTAATTCGTTCTCATTTTGCTGTAATGCTCTAAATATGTTCGCCTTCGATGAAATATAACTAAATATATGGCAGAGATGTCTTTTGTGTACAGTGGAGGTAAAAATTATTAAGCCTGACTAGGATTCGAACATAGCACACATCACAGATTCGTAAAAATGCGCGAGCGCTTTCTGCCGTCAATATGTAATGCATTCTACGGTCGACAAAGATAGACGGAGGGCCAACAGACACGCACATAAACATAAATTCAGCGCGTCACCAATTACCATCACCGCCAGAGGTTGAAGATGCTATTGGTCACGCTAAACCATCCAAAGAAGTGGGCCCAGACAGCATAGCCATGCCGATGCGTAAAAGCCTAGGGAAAGGGGGTTTCAAATACTTAGCACATGTCTTCAACCTGTCTCTTTCCACCTTTGTCATACCCGAAAAATGGAAAATGGCCAAGGTGGTCCCGCTACTAAAGCCTGGGAAACCAGCTAACATAGGAGGGTCGTATCGTCCGATATCTCTCCTATCGCCAGTAGCAAAGACGCTTGAAGCCATTTTGCTCCCCTACTCCCAAGAAAATTTGCAGCTAGCCTGTCAGCATGGCTTCAGAAAATTCCATAGCACCACCAATGCGATAAATGCCATCAGCACCTAGATAAATTGCGGTTTAAATCAAAACCCCCACCATAGAACAGCACTCGTAGCGCTAGACCTATCAAAAGCTTTTGATACGGTCAACCATGGCACGTTATTGCAAGACCTGGGAGGGTCTACCCTTCCCCCATGTCTTAAAAGGTGGACCGCAAATTATCTGGGTGGTCGGCAGGCATCGGTGCAATTTAGAAACGAAACATCAAAACCAAGAAGAATTAAACAAGGGGTGCCACAGGGTGGTGTCCTATCCCCACTTTTGTTCATTTTCTACATATCTACGCTACCTTCACCACCAGAAGGAGTCACTATCGTTTTATACGCCGATGACTGCACTATAATGGCAACAGAATAAACGGCTACCTCCCTGATCTCTCCAGTTTTTTCGCCTCGCGAAACCTGGCATTATCACCGACTAAATCTTCCGCGACCTTATTTACAATATGGACGTCCCAAATGTCGACCATTTTGAACATCCACGTCGATGGCACTACGCTACCGACTGTCGTACACCTCAACATTTTGGGTGTGACGTTTGATCAGGATCTACATTTTGGTGAGCACCCAGCCGCAATTGTTCCGAAAATCCAGAGCCGTAATAAAATCCTCAAATCCCTTGCTGGCAGTACTTGGCGAAAGGATAAAGAAACGCTCATTACTACATACAAAGCAATTGGCCAGCCGTTTACGTGCTACGCGTCACCCATATGGTCGCCAAGCCTAAAAATTACCCACTGGAAAAAGCTACAGGCCTGCCAAAATACTGCTCTCAGAATCGCCACGGGCTGTCTTCTTATGTTCCCAGAACACCATCTACATAATGAGGCGAGAATACTCCCCATCAAGGAGAGAAATGAGATGCTAACCAAACAGTTTCTGTTGAATACCCAGAAACCTGGGCATCCAAACAAACATCTGATGGATGAGCCAACACCGCCTAGGAGCTTAAGGAGTCATCTCCGTAAGCATTTTGAGGAAATACGGCTCCTGGGAAATCAGCCGTGTGAAGCAAAAAAATACAAGCATGTCCTTGGTGAACTCCACAAACAGGGGTTGGGCCTTTATACCAGGAATTGCCGGTGAATCCAGTACTCAAGGAACAGTACCCAAAACTTGCGGAAGAGGAACACATACTTCCCAGAGAAACGCGAGTCACTCTGGCACAACTTCGTTCTGGATATTGTAACAGGTTAAACTCTTACAAGTCCAGAATCAACCCCGACATACAAAATGTATGCCCCGCTTGTAATGTGTCCAACATGACACCAACCATCTCTTTAACTGTAATGTGGAACCAACGCCTCTAACACCCCTTTCATTATGGTCCACCCCTGGTGAAACAGCAAGTTTCCTTGGACTCCCGTTAGAGGATATTGATGACAATTTGTGATCGGTCGCAGCTAATAGGTGGGGCGAAGCATTGCTACAACAACAACAACAGGGATGACCTGGAGGTATAATGTGGCCATATAAATCGTTCCCGAGATGGTCGGGCTAGCACCTTAATGGTGCTGTGTCACCGGAGCGTACAGAATCTGTATCCGGTAAAGGACCATCGCATCGATAACACTCCCCAAAGACTTCGGGGAGTAACCTTATCGCAACAACAACAGGGACCCGGCGTAATTTTACGATTTTTCGTTAGTAATCTTTTGAAAGAGTTAACATTTTTATTTTCCGCCTTGTTGTCGATATCAATACGCGTCATTTGACACCTCTCTTGATATTTTTGACGCGTATTAACAGTCGACCCCTGTTCTAGACTATTAACAAACTTTTGAATTTTTTTAAACAAACAGAAATGCGCAACAAAGTTTCATTTGGCAAAACAATTGACTTCGAAATTCTCATTCTCCAATTATCGTTCCCCCTAGGAGAAAAAAACTGCAGGAATTTTTCCGCGGGATTAAAAAAACAATACGCGAGAACCAAATTCCGAGGGAATATTTAGAATTCAGCTGATTCTCGTATCAAGGTTCGTAACTGAATATTTGAAAAGTATTTGATGTTTCTAACTACGATTTTTGACTCAACAATTATATAAGTAAACGTTTGGCAAATTTTTTCGATTTCCGAGGTTTTTTAGGTTTATACTATATTTCGAGTTTACTGGGTACAATACAAATTATTTGCAAACAGTTTTGAAGTGCTACTTTTCGTAGGGCACATCGATATATTACATAGTACTAGATTTTATGTTTAAGTAAAAATAATTAGGTATCCTTAATACCACAATGACTAGTAAAAATCAAATTGAATTTGAAGACGAGACAAGCGACTCAAGGAACATATTCACCGTGAGTAGACACTACAAGAACATATGAATCAATTTATTGAAGAGTACCCAAAATATGAAGCTTCTCCTCTGGACTGATATTCCAAATCTTAGAGACTACGGGCCCAACTTTAAACTCGTTTCGAGTCATTTTTTTGAAATTGATTAATTCAAACATCTCTCTTAAAGTTTTACCAGGAATTACGGTTTCAGGTTTTTCATCAACGGAATCATCGGCTTTCTGAATTGTATTAAATGAAAACTCTTCCATTTTCAATGCGTGCATTTTAGCGTAGTTTTCAATCATACAAAATCGTTCAGACTCTTTGAATTTGGAATCGAGCACCTCTACCAAATCATAGAAATGTATAGGTTCCAAATCGTATATGGATGTGTTTGTCAATAACACGTCAGATTTATATGGAAATGTTTCTGCAATATTCTGATACTCAATAATTGTACTATTAAATTTGAATGTGCCAATCATTCGTCCAAGTTTCTTTTCATATTCAAATATTTGTAAAAAATCATAAAAGCTGGTATGATTTTCCGCAACTGTTTTCTCGATTTTAAAATGGCACATATTTAAAAGTTTGTCCAGCATATAGTAATCTGCAAGGTATGCCACATGTTTTAAACGTTCCAGACTCAGAAGTTCAAGAGAATCCGTTTTTTTATAATAGATATACTCCAATATTACTTTAAAATCCATGTAATCCAAAACAACTGGCAGTGGTATGTTGACACTAGCATCTGCTTCTTTATAATAGCCGTGTTTTTTAACACGCGTATATCCGTTTACGCTTAAACTTTATATTGACTGCTAAGAGACAAACTATAAATACACCTCTGAAATTGCTGCGCATAAATTTTGTCCTACTAAATTTCAATACGCATTATACTCAGATGTAACTGAAATATGTGTCTTTGTTTCACCCTGTACACTAATTCTATGTATTATATGTGTGTCCACAATTCATCGCAACTGATTCAGCTATATGTTATACCCTATGGCCATCAGAGCGTTGCGTCTCCGCTTTTCGGTACACCCTGTTGCTGTAGCTAGTTGTTTTACCACAGCCGCTAGATGGGTCTCCTAATCATTATCTAAGCGAAGATAGGCGTTTTTTAACACGCGCAAACGAAACGTATACGCGCGTGTTAAAAAACACGGCTAATGACCGCTGAACATACTTTCAAAAACAGTGGAAGTCCCAGAGAGTATAAATTTATGAGCTCCAACGGTTTTGGCATTCACTCCCTCACCAATAATAAAACTGCAATCAACTGGTAATGAATCTAGACAAGTCAGCTTTCGGCTATAGCTAAAATAATTTTCATTTTAATTAAAGGTAGGCATTAAAGATATATTGATTTTTATATATCTGTTTATTATATAAGTAATACCTTAGGTTATCCCAATCTTCAATTTTAGTGGCCATTTTTGAGTTGATTGAAACGATACTTGATTATCCTTAATTTCAACTTTTTTATTAAATGCGCGCAATACCCAATAGAGCTGGAAAATTTTGGGCTTCCTGTGATTTTGTCGCTGTTCCTCAAAGATCAAACTAAGGCAGATGTTACATCCCTACAAGAAACGTGCCAATTAAAGCCACTAGTTACGTTCCATTGAGACTTGAGCGAGATACGGATAGAAATTTAACATGCAAATGCAACAACAACGTTGTGATCCTGATATTTATCTGGTTCTATTTCTGATCCGTATATCAGTTCTGTTTCGTTTTCTGTAGTAGATTTTTGGACAGCTAACCACTTTTGAGTTGGTAGCGCTCATGGCTCAACTATATGGTTGGTTCATCTCTACAGCAACAACATACATTTGTTCACATTGCCAAAATCAGAGTGTTGCTGTTAGACGAATGGAATGGAATGAAATCATAAAACTTAGCAGCATTTGTATGTAGTAAGAAAATGTTGTAAATTCGTTGGTTTCATTTTAAGTTTGCCATCTCCTTCTGACAATGTCTACTACAGTGAAATGAAAAAAATAAAATCAGCTGGTGAGATGAGCCAACCATATAGTTGAGCCATTGTAGCACTGAACTAAATATGTGTACATTTGTGTATACATAAAAGAATTCGCCATATTTAAAAGCAAAAACACTGAAAGAGTAAACAACTTGAAGATGATGTAAGGAAAATAAATAGTTTGCTTACGTGCGAAACTATTTAAATGTTAATAATTCTATCAGTATCTTAAAATTTTGTGTACGTTTCTTCTTATTTTCAACAAAACAGATGTTTTATATTAGTGCTGCCAGTTCTCATAAAGTTGATCCAGATCGTTCCAATGAGATTTGAGCCAGAGCCAGAGCTCGATAAACCAATGGAACGGCCCTATTGTGAATGATGACAAAGTGTGATCTCTTCTGCATAAACGTCAAAATTCCAAACTGATTGGATCACCTGATTCGTATTTGACTATCGCTGTCTCATTCTGTATCTCTTTCTATCACCTGCTGAAGATAGGCGCCGCCATATTGAACAGCCTGTCAAAACGCTGAAAAGTAGCCATATTGAACAGCCTGTCAGGCAGTTGACAGATAAGAGATCACACTTTGTCATCATTCATCAAAACGTTTGTCAATTGCTTGCTCAAAGGAGGTCCTTATAAACCCACACCGCAATTTCTTGATAAATTGGCTACACGTCCAAATTTTTTATTTTTTTATTTATTGTATAATTAATATGGCGGCCACCGTGTTGTGATGGTAGCGTGCTCCGCCTACCACACCGTATGCCCCAGGTTCGCACCCCGGGCAAAGCAACATCAAAATTTTATAAATAAGATTTTTCAATTAGAAGAAAATTTTTCTCAGCGGGGTCGCCCCTCGGAAGCGTTTGGCAAGCGCTCCGGGTGTATTTCTGCCATAAAAAGCTCTCAGTGAAAACTCATCTGCCTTGCAGATGGTGTCGGCATAAAACATGTAGGTCCCGTCCGGCCAATTTGTAGTTAAAATCAAGAGGAGCACAACGCAAATTGGAAGAGAAGCTCGGCCTTAGATCTCTTCGGAGGTTATCGCGCCTTACATTTATTTTTTTTATTTATAATTCAAGCGTTGCGCTTTAGGAGGGAATTGTTAAACCATTTTTAGGGAGAACATTACCCTGTAGCTCTGCAGGTTAGCCACTAGTTAGGAGAGTGTTTCTGCCCGTTGTACCCGGGATCACCTTTGGGGCAGCCCCGCCTATACACATTCTGTGCCCTTTTAGCATTGACATAGATGTGCAGACTTTGGAGGTACACTTTTTCTCAACATGCTTTGAGAAATATCCACTGTAGGGGCATGCTAATAGGGCCATGCTAGAACAACAGGATTTTTCGTGTATTTTTTCCTGTATAGGGGTCAAGCTGTCATAAAGATATGAGTCATTATCCACTATTTTTCAATAAAATTGCATATTTTACTGTATTCTCAATCCATATATATGCACATAAATCGTGCTAAGGCATATTATTATTGTCTCAGATGACCATTGCGTTTTCATCCTAAAGGAAATTTCCATCTCGAAAAACCACAATTTCGCCTTAACTAGTAACGGTATGGCAACGCTTCTGGCAAAACAACAAACATTATGAAACTTCATAAATCCCCAAATACGCCAAAAAATTTTGAGTGGAACTACCTTCTTTTTTGTATAATGGTGTTACCAGCTCCGCAACAATATCTTTTTATCTTGGTAGAACATTATAAGGTGGTGGCACGTCGACATAAATGGGAACAAACATACACTATCAATGTATTTTGTTTTTGTAAAACACTTTTAATAATTTGTAGTGTAATATTATTTGGGGTGCTGCGCAAAGGGTGTACTACGCAGAAGGACATCACCGTGGCGGTAGCCACGGTTATACCACACACCCGGACTTGGCATGGCGTAGCCCAGGGTTTTTTTATAAGCGCGGCCGAAGGCCGCCTATGCAGAATGGTGTTCCAAGCAGAATTACCATTGGAATCAGCATAAAAATCTCTATAAAATCCGATTTTTTTTTTTTTTTTTTTGACAAAGGTATGTATTCTGCACTTGTTCCAATTAAATACATTAATTTCAAATTATTCAGAGAATTACAAAACAAAATACATTGATAGTGTATGATTGTTGCGGAGCTGGCAACACTATTCACCACCTTCATTTGTTTTCGTTTAATTGCAACATGACGTAAGGATACAAGGTGGCAGCACGTGACAGCTGATTATAAACTTTTTTTTATTTGATTTGATACATCAACTTCCGGCGCAGTACGAATTACATAGAATTTTGATTTATGTTTGTAGGTATGTCACCATGCTGCCACCTTGTATCCTTCCGCCATGATTGCAACAACGAAAAAAGCGACAATAGTACCAACGTGTTTTCCGCGAATAACTTTTAAACGAAATACGTTTCTGCCTTCGGATTCTGAATCTTGACGCAAATACGCGTCTTTTGGTACCGCTATCGACATGTGCGACCCGAATTTTTAGTGCAGGACTTAAGTAGAAATTTTACTAAATTTGGAAATTAAAAAGCTAAACTAAGAGTTTCCTAGAGCTGCGGATGATAATTTTGTGATTTTTAGAACCCCCTCTACCCCTACAAATCAACAAAAGTTTGAAAATCGTGGCACCTTATTCAAAATATTCCCCTTGTCCCCATTGAGTTATTTTTCAAAAGTAATTATGTATGACCTACACCCCTATTATGAACTCATACGATACACGATAAACGCTTGCAATCTGTTATGCCGTATTATGAAATAAATTCTAGCGTGTGAAACCCGATCGTTAGCATTTATCGTTTATCGTGGTATTGCCATACGCTAACTATCGCATCAGCTGCTCAATTTTCTACGCTCGCTATCGTTGCTCAATTTTTACACGATACGTTGCGAGTCATTTCAATAAAAGTTTAATAAAAGTAAATACAAAATTCTTACAAAATTAAAAAGAAAAAAAAATTAAAAATATGTAAGTATTAAAGTTAACAACCCGAGTTTTGAAAGGCAGTGTAATCATATTGTGATTTTTCAGGCCGAGAGTTGTAAGCACAAAGCGTCAGCTAGAGCGGCTTGTTTCTTTCATGGAGGAAAATACGGACCTTGCAAGAGGTTTATGCCCAAAGAATCTTTGCAAGTCACGTTGGGAGAGAATAGCAGATGAACTTAATTCAATAGGACCACCATTAAAATCTTCTGAATCATGGCAACGGGTAAGAATAATAGAAGTTGTGATCTTTCAACCGAATGTAGTATTATGTATTTAAAATGTAGGTATGGAATGACTTAAAATACAAAACAAAAAAAAAAGAGCGCCCATAATCGTGCAGAATGTACTGCCACAGGAAGGGGAACAAACAACACCGTCAGTTTTTCAAACCTGGAGGAAACGGTAAACAGGCTAATGAGCTAAACAATTTATAACGATCCCCAGGAGAAGAATTTGGTGCAGATGTCGACAAGAATTATGGCAATGAAAATGAGCCATTTTTCAGCGTGGAGATCCTCGATGATGAGGAGGTGCCTCATAAAAATGAAGTTACATGGCGAGGTGCCTCATATAACTCGGAGAGTGAGAAAAGACGAACAGATTGCACTACTGGAACGACAAACAGCTCAGCAAGCTGAGTTCCAAAGGGAATATTTAAATACTTTTACGGAAATAGCCGACCGTTTAGCCAATATCGAAAATATCAAAACAAAATGTTACCATTTAAAAAAAAAGAAAAGTTGGCCCTCAAAAAAGAAAAGCTATACATATATAAGAGGCAACTGGAAAAACTATGTATGTGCGATAAGCACAGAAAGAAATATAGTAAATATCATGTAATGATTAGGATTAGATTTTATTTGGAATGTATTTTTTTTTTTACCTAGTATTTAAGTTTTTAAAAATTTTCGCAATGAATGTGATACTAATTTTGTACCTTATAAATTAAAACATGTACCTTATATATGAAAACATGTACCTTTTAAATGAAAATGATTTATTTCTTCAAGCTAAAGTAAAAAGATGAATTTTAACGTAAGCACAATACCACACTTCTTCTTATTTGTTCCGCTGCTTGTCGTGAGGTAGTACCATCATTGTTGAAACCATCTTCCAGAACTTCCGAATCTTCATTTTGATTTATTTCAGCTTCCACATCATCATAGGGTACATTGTAATGGTTGCATAGATTGTGTAAAGCCGCACAAACATTTATAATTAAAGTGGCTTTTGGTGGAGTGTAGTGAAGGGCTCTAGCACTTAGCAAACATCTAGAGGAGTCGAATGAATTCCTAACAAGGACGCTTATGACTGCGTATAACAAAGCTTGCCCTCTAAGAAGATTCAGAGGAAAAGCAAAGCCGCCATGGTGGAGCAATGAGCTGAGTCTTCTAAGAAGACAGGTAAAAGAAATGTTTAAACTCGCAAAGACCGCGGAAAGCGAAGCGTGTCGGAACGAGTACAGGGATCTACTGAGGATCTACAAGCGTGAAATTACCAGGGCGAAGAAAACTCATGGAAAAGTTTCTGTACGGACATAGAGTGCCCCAGTGAAACAGCACGGTTGAAAAAAGTCCTAGCAAAGGGAAACATAGTCCAGGGACTAATAAAGAAAGAGAACGGGGAATGGTCACGTGATAGTGAGGAATCCCTTGAGGTGCTTCTCGATACACATTTCCCATCGGGAGACGGTTTCGAAGAACCAGCAGACATCACTCACACTTCGATCACGGAGCTAGTGGCGCCGGGCTTGGTGACCGATACCAAGATCGAGTGGGCAGTGAAGACGTTTTCTAAGTTTAAATCGCCGGGCCCAGATGGTATATTCCCGGCCATGCTACAAGTCTCAAGTAGGGCGGTCGTGGAATGGCTTAAAATAATATTCGATGGGTGCATAAGACTGAATCATGTACCGCACTCTTGGAGAACTGCTCGTGTAGCTTTTCTACCAATGGCGGGGAAGATCGGTCACGTGTATCCCAAAGACTATAGACCCATTAGCTTAACATCATTTCTGCTCAAAACCTTTGAGAGGCTGATAGATGTGTACCTAAAGTCCAACGTGGATGAAAAGCTGCTCTCCACAACACAGCATGCGTACACCAAAGGCAAGTCGGTAGACACCGCATTGCATAGGGTGGTAATAAGCATAGAGAAATCCCTGGAATATAAGGAGTATGCTCTAGGAGTCTTCTTGGACATTGCCGGGGCTTTCAATAATGTTGCAAAATGGGCGATTATGGATGGTCTTAATTACATTGAAGTACATCCTGCCTTAATCAGATGGATCGGCTGCATGTTAAATTGCAGAAAGATTACATCACAATGGGGATTGTACGAGGCCACGAAATCAGTGGACAGGGGCACGCCGCAGGGGGGGATGCTATCACCTCTGCTGTGGACACTGGTCATCAACCAACTGCTCAGGCAATTCGATGAGGGACCCGTAAAACTTACGGCTTACGCAGATGACGTTGCAATTGTCATAAGTGGAAAATGCCTTCCAACGATTAGTTCTTTGATGGATCGGGCGCTTCGGGATATTCATACCTGGGCATCTAATGTCGGCTGAAAGTCAATGCGGAGAAGACGGATATGGTCTTGTTTACAAAGAGGTACAAGGTCCCAAATTGGACCAGGCCTAAGTTAGGAGCGGTGACCTTACAGGAGAAACCTTGCACAAAATATCTAGGAATCATCCTAGACAGTAAGCTGTCATGGAAGCTCAACGTGGAGGAGAGGGTCAAGAAGGCCTCAACGGCACTCTATGCATGTAAAAGAATGCTGGGGTGTACGTGGGGCCTATCGCCCTCTCTTTCTCATTGGGTTTTTACAGCGATTGTAAGCCCTATTCTATACTATGGAGTTCTTGTTTGGTGGAAAGCCACACAAAAAACAACATACCTCAAAAAATTAGAGGGGGTATGCAGACTATCGATGCTTTGCATTACGGGAGCCCTGAAAACAACCCCGACGGCTGCACTGTATGCCACTCTGCACATTCCACCTGTAGACCTGGTAGCAAAGAACAAAGCGTTAACGACCGCAACCAGGCTCGATGCTTCGGGGCAGCTTGAGCGCCGACCATATGGCCATTAGTAGTATAGCGTCCTCAGTCACAAGACGAACAGACTACATGATTCCCTACCTGCACTTTGAGGGAGATCTTAAGGCCACAATAGAGGTGGACGGTTGGCGCAAGGGTGCGCAAATGGCGGACGAGGCGATACGTGTGTACACCGATGGTTCCAAAATAGTGGAAGGAGTAGGGTCTGCGGTATACTGCGCTGATCCGGAATTAAGCAGATCCTACAGGCTGCCGGATTACTGTAGCGTTTTCCAAGCGGAAATATTAGCCGTAACCAAAGCAGTAGAAACCCTGGAAGAGAATAGCTTAAGCTGCAACCGTGTTAATTTTTATATTGACAGTCAAGCAGCAATTAAGGCAATAATCTCGCATAGCACAGCATCTAAATGCGTGTTAGAGCGTAAGCAGTCTCTGGAGAGAATCGGGACAGGGAGAAGCATACATCTATATTGGGTCCCAGGGCATATGGGAATAGATGGGAATGAAAAAGCGGACGAATTAGCTAAAAAGGGCGCATCCCTTGAAGCTTGCTCCGTAGACGTCCCAATTAGATTGGGCGAGATTAAGCGAAGGCGAGAGGTGCACATGATCGACCAAGCAGAAAAGGCGTGGGTTCAAGCGCGGGGCTGTAAAGTGTCGAAGATTATGTGTAGGTCTTACAACCTTAGACTAAAACAGTTGCTTCTATCATTAAAAAGAGAGGACTGTAGACTCATGACGGGTATTCTGACTGGACACTGCCTTCTGGCGTCACATGCCTTTAAATTAGGCTTGGTCAGTGATAGCAGGTGTAGGAAGTGCGGGTTGGAGGAGGAAACGATCGAGCACGTTCTGTGCTCGTGCCCTGCACTTGCCAGGTAAAGACTCCAGCTATTAGGAGTGATACAGCTGTCAGATCTAGAAGCAGCAAGTGGCATAAGTCCTAGGAAGCTTCTAGTATTTGCCAAGAGGACGGAGTTATTTTATCACATAGGTCCTGGTTTTTGATAGGGTTTTTCAGTTTGGTCGTTAAAACAAACTTCTGGTAACACTACGGACTCAATCAGTCTATGTGAGGTCCTCATGTACCGGCCAGTTCAACCTACCTACCTAGCAAACATCTAAATCTGCTCTTAAAAACCCCAATGGTTCTTTCAATCATGTTTCTAGCCTTTGAATGTCGGTTATTATACATGCTCTCTAGGATACCTTCGTCAGCATTTCTGTAAGGCGTCAACAAATAAGGAGTCAAGGCGTAACCGGCATCACTTTAATAAAACGTATGGTTAAAGTAACATATTGGACCTATTTTTGAACTACATAAATACCTAACAACCAAGTGTTAGCTTCACCACGATCATACATTGCTTCCAACTGTGGCTTTAGCGCAGACATTTGAAAAACCATGGAGTCATGTCACTATCATTGCATTTATACTGAAGTATCCCTTCCGACAGTAATAAAGATGTTGCAAACCTTTCTCCGGTGCCACAATCTTAGCGTGCGTACCATCAATGCATCCGATTACGCCTGGAATCCCGCTTGTACTAACACCCCTATTAAGAATTTTACCAACCATTGGGAAAAATAATTTCACTTGCAAGGTGTGCCAACACCCTTAGCCCAAGAAAATGTCAAATTGTTCTTCTTATGATTTGCTTGAAACAAAATTGGGGAGTTGGCTACTTTTCACTATCAGATGGCGCCTGTGTCGCTCATTCCACCGTTCTCCATAAAAATAAGTGCAATCTACTCATAATGCATAAGCATGTGTTAACCTCATCTATATGAAAAACTGCTTATGTGTCGGAGCTGTAAATACAACAACGATTTGAGCCAAATAAATCCAGATAGAAGTCTGGTTCAATTTGTGAGCCAGATAATTTGTTAATTACTTATCTTTAGTTTGGCAACGCTGGCTTTAATAAACCTACTTTTTCAAAAATAGATGTCGCTGCTTAGCCTTTCGCCGTATGAGTTAAATGAAAAACGGCGGCGACATCTGCCTATCACATTTCACGTGTGCGAGATTTTATGACATCTGCTTGTGTTGTTGTTGTTGTTGGGGAGTGTTATCGATGTGATGGTCCTTTGCCGGATACAAATCCGGTACGCTCCGGTACCATAGCACCATTAAGGTGCTAGCCCGACCATCTCGGGAACGATTTATGTGGCCACATTGAACCTTCAGGCCATTCCCTCCCTCCATACCCCCAAGTTCCATGAGGAGCTTGGGGTCGCCAGAGCCTCGTCTGTTAGTGAAACAGGATTCGCCGCGGATAGGTGAGGTTGACAATTGGGTTTGGAGAAGCTATATATTGCGCTGGCAACCTAAAAGGTTGCGCTACACAGCCCTTTGAATCTGATATTTTAGTCGCCTCTTACGACAGGCATACCTACCGCGGGTATATTCTGATCCCCTAACCCGCTGGGGTGACATCTGCTTTTCAAGTCTCTCGATGATCCAGAGCATTCCCGTGAGAATTGAGCGTGAGCCGGAGCTGTAAAACTCTCTGGATGCCAGTTGTGGATAAAGCCCCCATTACTGATACTTAGCATAGACTTGACTTGGCTTGCGAACTGTCACTTACAGTTCTGTTAAATTAACATTGCATGTTACTGATTACTCAAAACTTAACTTGACTTAGAAGTCTGTTGAATTTTGATTTTCTATGTAAGTTCTAAGTGCCGTTTACATTTTGAGATGCCATTTGTTTGTTTCCATTTCATTTTGACATTTTGTCATACAAATTGACATTTATTTAAAAATAAATTTCAACGCTGATTATGATGCCAGATTTTATGCGCCAAGTGGAGTATAATCGTGGCTAAGTTGCCAAGTTTACGCCAAGTCAAGTCAAGTCTATGCTAAGTATCAGTAATGGGGGCTTAAGTATCAGTAATGGGGGCTTTATCCACAACTGGCATCCAGTGAGTTTTACACCTCCGGCTCACGCTCAATTCTCACAGGAATGCTCTGGATCATCGAGAGACTTGAGAAGCAGATGTCATAAACTCTCGCACACGTGAATTGTGATGGGCAGATGTCGCCGCCGTTTTTCATTTAACTCATACGGCGAAAGGCTAAGCAGCGACATCTATTTTTGAAAAAGTAGGTTTATTAAAGCCAGCGTTGCCAAACTAAAGATAAGTAATTAACAAATTATCTGGCTCACAAATTGAACCAGACTTCTATCTGGATTTATTTGGCTCAAATCGTTGTTGCATTTACAGCTCCGACACACAAGCAGTTTTTCATATAGATGAGGTTAACACATGCTTATGCATTATGAGTAGATTGCACTTATTTTTATGGAGAACGGTGGAATGAGCGACACTGGCGCCATCTGATAGTGAAAAGTAGCCAACTCCCCAATTTTGTTTCAAGCAAATCATAAGAAGAAGAATTTGACATTTGCTTGGGCTAAGGGTGTTGGCACACCTTGCAAGTGAAATTATTTTTCCCAATGGTTGGTAAATATTCTAACATTTTTCACAATTAAAAACTGTAATATAACAATCGAATACGACACAAAATATGTTAGCAAGTATTTTTGTTGTATAGAGAGAATGTTTACAACAGTGCTTCGCGAAATTTTGTATGTGAATGGGCAAGGCGTAATAAACTTCAATTGCCACGTCTGAAGTTCCTTCATATTTACAAACATCCTGGTTGATTGTGGCGATATTAGTGGAATGCATAAGCTTGTGTTAAACCCATCTATATGCAAAATGTCATGTGTCACCGCCTTAAAGGCCGTGCAAAATTAATTATCTGGCTAAGGCTCTTTGCCACCGGATGATGACTAATGTTCACATTGGTCGACCTCTTGCTGCCCAAAGAACGCGCCATTGTGAATGATGACAAAGTGTGTTATCTTATCTGTCAACTGCCTGACAGCCTATTCAATATGGCTACTTTTCAGCGTTTTGACAGAATGTTCAATATGGCGGCGCCTATCTTCAGCGGGTGATAGAAAGAGATACAGAAAGAGACAGTGATAGTCAAATACGAATCAGGTGATCCAATCACTTTGGAATTTTGACGTTCATGCAGAAGATATCACACTTAGTAATCATTCACAATGGAACGCGCCTCGTATTAATCATCTGTTAAGTATTCTATACATCTCGGAAAGTTGTGCAAAATTTATTTCCAATATTTCATTATAAGGAGTCATTTACTATGGTCATTTAGTTAATACTTTGATCAGATTACCAATTAAAATGTTGGGTACGTTTGATTTGCTAAAGTATTGATTACTTAATTCGTTGCCATTTGTATGTGCCCGGGAATGCGGTAGTGGCTGTGGGTAAAAGTCTAGTTGAGGGATCGACTGCTAATACGCGTCAAAAATATCGAGAGAAGCGTCAAAATACGCGTATTAATCTCGAGAACAATAATCCGAAGGCGGAAAAGAAAAATGTTATCTCTGTCCGGAGATATTTGCAGTTGAAGTTGGCGATTTTCATGTGGTTGTTGTTGTGTTGTACCCACAAACAAAATTGTGCATCACCGTGGCGGTAGCCACGGTTATACCACACACCCGGACTTGGGTAATAGTCTAGTTGAGGGGTCGACTGCTAATACTCTACCAAAAATATCGAGAGAGGTGTCAAACGACGCGTCTTGACATCAGTATTAATAATCCGAAGGCGGAGAAAAATTTTAACTCGTTCAAAAGATATTAACGAAAAACCGGAAAAAGACCCGCGGGTACCTCCGAAACCGGGGGTGGGATCCATAGTATTTTTGCGCAGAACACCTTTTTGCGTTGGCAGCCTTCGGCCGCGCTTATAAAAAATAACCCTGGGCTACGCCATGCCAAGTCCGGGTGTGTGGTATAACCGTGGCTACCGCCACGGTGATGCACAATTTTTTTTGTGGGTACAAACACAACAACAACCACATGTAAATTATCAACTTCAACTGCAAATATCTCCGGACATAGATAATATTTTTCTTTTCCGCCATCGGATTAGTGTTCTCGAGATTAATACGCGTCTTTTGATACCTCACTCGAAAATCTTGGCCCAACTTTAAGTGGGTCCCGTAAATTGCACTACTACCACTAAAGGTGTTCTGCGCAAAAACACTATGGATCCCAACCCCGGTTTCGGATTCTTGATCTAGACGTGAATACGCGTCTTTTGAGACCTCACTCGAAAATTTTGGCCCAAATTCCGGTGGGTACCGTAAACTGCACTATTACCTTATTTTTTATAAGCGGGGCCGAAGGCCGCCAACGGGGTAAGGTGTTCTGCGCAAAAATACTATGGATACGTTTTCGTTAATATCTTTTGAACGGGTTAAAATTTTTCTCTTCCGCCTTCAAATTATTGTTCTCCAGATTAATACGCGTCTTTTGACACCTCTCGATATTTTTTGACGCGTATTAGCAGTCGACCCCTGTTGTTGTTGTTGTAGCAATGCTCGCCCCACCTAATAGCCGCGACCGATCACAAATTGTCATCAATATCCTCTAACGGGAGTCCAAGGAAACTTGCCGTTTCAACAGGGGTGGACCATAAGGAAAGGGGTGTTAGAGGCGTTGGTTCCACATTACAATTAAAGAGATGGTTGGTGTCATGTGGGGACACATTGCAAGCAGGGCATACATTTTGTATGTCGGGGTTGATTCTGGATAGGTAAGAGTTTAACCTGTTACAGTATCCAGAACGAAGTTGAGCAAGAGTGACACGCGTTTCCCTGGGGAGTATGCGTTCCTCTTCTGCGAGTTCTGGATATTTTTCTTCAAGTACTGGATTCACCGGGCAATTCCCGACATAAAGGTCCGACGCCTGTCTATGGAGTTCACCAAGGACCTGCTTGTGTTTTTCCGCTTCATACGGCTGGGTTCTCAGGTGCCGTATTTCCTCAAAATGCTTACGGAGATGACTCCTTAGGCCCCTAGGCGGTGCTGGTTCGTCAATCAGATGTCTGTTGGGATGCCCAGGTTTCTGGGTATTCAACAGAAACTGTTTGGTCAGCATCTCATTTCTCCCCCTGATGGGGAGTATTCTCGCCTCATTATGCAGATGGTGTTCTGGGGACATAAGAAGACGCCCGTGGCGATTCTGAGAGCAGTGTTTTGGCAGGCCTGTAGTTTCTTCCAGTGGGTGGTTTTTAGGCTTGGCGACCATATGGGTGACGCGTAGCACGTAATCGGCTGGCTAATTGCTTTGTATGTGGTCAAGAGCGTTTCTTTATCTTTTCCCCAGGTACTGCCAGCAAGGGATTTGAGGATTTTATTACGGCTCTGAATTCTTGGAACCATTGCGGTTGCGTGCGCACCAAAATGTAGATCCTGATCAAACGTCACACCCAAGATTTTGGGGTGTAGGACAGTCGGTAGCGTAGTGCCATCGACGTGGATGTTCAATATGGTCGACATTTGGGGCGTCCATGTTGTAAACAAGGTCGCGGAAGATTTAGTCGGTGACAATGCCAGGTTTCGCGAGGCGAAAAAACTGGAGAGATCAGGGAGATAGCCGTTTATTTTATTGCATAGCTCATCGATCTTTGGGCCTGGTCCTGTGGCCATTATTGTGCAGTCATCGGCGTAGGAAACGATTGTGACTCCTTCCGGTGGTGAAGGTAGCTTAGATATGTAGAAATTAAACAGAAGCGGGGATAGGACACCACCCTGTGGCACCCCTTGTTTAATTCTCCTTTGTTTTGATGTTTCGTTTCTGAATTGCACCGATGCCTGCCGACCACCCAGATAATTTGCGGTCCACCTTTTAAGACATGGGGGAAGGGTGGACCCTTCCAGGTCTTGCAGTAACGAGCCATGGTTGACCGTATCAAAAGCTTTTGATAGGTCTAACGCTACGAGTACTGTTCTATGGTGGGGATATTGATTCAAACCGCAATTTATCTGGGTGCTAATGACATTTAGCGCGGAGGTAGTGCTATGGAGTTTTCTGAAGCCATGCTGATGAGGGGCTAGCTGCAAATGTGCTTGGAAATAAGGGAGCAAAATGGCCTCAAGCGTCTTTGCCACTGGCGATAGGAGAGATATCGGACGATATGACTCACCTACGTTAGCTGGTTTCCCAGGCTTTAGTAGCGGGACCACCTTGGCCATTTTCCATTTCTCGGGTATGACAAAGGTGGAAAGAGACAGGTTGAAGACATGCGCTAGATATTTGAAACCCTCTTTCCCTAGGTTTTTAAGCATCGGCATGGCTATGCCGTCTGGGCCCACTGCTTTGGATGGTTTAGCGCGACCAATGGCGTCCTCAACCTCTCTAGCGGTGATGGTAATTGGTGACGCGCTGAGTTTGTGTTTATGTGCGTGTCTATTGGCTCTCCGTCTATCTTTGTCGACCGTAGGATGCATTATATATTGTCGGCAGAAGGCGCTCGCGCATTTTTTCGCATCCGACAGCACCTTATCGCCAAAGGCGATGGAAACTTTGTCTTTGTGCTTAGTCGGATTCGATAGGGACTTTACGGTGGACCAAAGTTTACCTACACCGGTAGAGAGGTTACAACCTCTTAGGTGCTCTTCCCATTTCGCCCGCTTGTGTTCGTCCACAAGCAATCTGATGCGTTGGTTTATATCCCTTATTTGGGGGTCGCCAGGATCAAGCTGTCTTATAAGGTCGCGTTCCCTCGCTAAGCTCGCGGCCTCCGCCGGGAAGTGGGGCCGGATTTCGGGAATTCTCCCGGCGGGAATGAAATGTGCCGAGGCGGATTCAATGACCTTACGGAAGGCACGCTCCCCTTGGCGGGCATCAGTCGGGATAGGGAGGGCAGCAAAGCTGCTGTCTGTTGCAGATTTATATTCTTCCCACTTTCCTTTTTTGAAGTTTATGAAAGTGCGTTTTTCGGTGACGATGAAGTCGGCGGTACGCTCGAACGAAATAAGTATGGGCAGGTGGTCGGATGCCAATGTTACCATCGGCTGCCAGTTTACGCAGTTTACGAGTTCTGCGCTTACGATTGAGATATCTGGCGAGCTATGACAGCTTCCTACCATACGTGTGGGGGCGTCTCCGTTTATTGTGCAGAACGTCGTTTCGTCTATTTGATCCGCCAACATCTCACCCCTACTGTCCGCCCGCAAGCTTGAATGCCATAGGTCGTGATGGGCATTGAAATCGCCTAAGATAATGCGATTGTTGCCAGTGAGTAAGGCCTCGATATTAGGGCGGTATCCACTGGGGCAACAGGTGACAGGAGGGATGTAGATGTTGATGATTTCTAGATTTGCATCGCCTGACCGGACAGATAGGCCTTGACGTTCTAAGACATTGTCACTGCGGTCGATGCCAGGATCAAATATATGATATTGCACAGAGTGGTGTATGATAAACGCGAGGCCGCCTCCATTTCCGCTCTCGCGGTCTTTCCTGTGGACATTATAACCAGAGCAGGTCTGCAATGCAGATCTTGCTGTGAGTTTAGTCTCTTGAATCGCAGCAATGCGGATGTTGTGCCGCTTCATGAAATCGACTATCTCCGTAATCTTCCCAGTTAGTCCATTACAGTTGAACTGCAGAATTCTGAAGTGCATGAGGGGTGACGCCGCCACTCTAGGGGTAAGTGAGGGGTGACTACGCCTAGGTTGTGGAAGGCCAGGACGCAATTGCTGTTGTGGCCTTGGGACTGGGCGCCCTTGGGCAAGCATTGGGGTACCCGGATGATTTGGGTTTGCGACCTGGCAACATGGCGCGATGAAACCCGTCGAGGGGCTGCCGTCGCGGAGACCAGAACATCTAGGAAAGTGGCACCACCCAAGGCAGGAGCTGCATTGAGCGGATGTCGCAAGCCTATATATTCTGTGCTGGCAGACGGTGCAAACGGAGGCAGGGACTAAGAGTCTGTTTCCCTAACCTGCACGATTGCTGCCAGAAAAGAGAGCAGCAGCGGGTACTTGTTGTGGCTTGCTGAGCAGCGAAGCTGCTGGAAGGTAGTGGGGATACGCTTAGGCGTAGACTACGGGACGCCCTTGGGCGTGAGCAGCAAGGAGCCACAAAAGATTTATAAAAGTTACGTGGACGTCGGGTTTTGGGATCAAGCCCAGAACAACCTGTCCGATGCAACCATCCTTTGCACGAGACACACTGAACAGAGTATGACCGTCCTAAAAAGATTCTTTTCTGGCAGATGCAGCAAAACCATTTCTCATGACAGGGGTAAGGAGACGGACCCGGATTGGGTTCGATACCTTCCCGGAGTTAGAGAATATGTAGCAGTCCTGCTGCAAGGAGCTGCTGGGAGGATGACAATTTGTAGGAGGGACGAAACAAATTAAATGGGGTCACACTGAAATGACAGTCCTTGGTCGGGAAAAATCCCGAGTCGCTCCGGTACATAGAACCGACTGCCTTGGGAAGCGAGCAGTCGACCCCTCAACTAGACTATTACCATGTCTCCGGACAGAGATACAATTTTTCTTTTCCGCCTTCGGATTATTGTTCTCGAGATTAATACGCGTCTTTTGATACCTCACTCGAAAATCTTGGCCCAACTTTAGGTGGGTCCCGTAAATTGCACTACTACCAACTTCTGCTGTGACGTCACGCTTTTGAAGTATGAAATGAAGTAAAATGCAATAAAAGAAAATCGCCAACTTCAACGGCAAATATCTCCGGACAGATACAATTTTTCTTTTCCGCCTTCGGATTATTGTTCTCGAGATTAATACGCGTCTTTTGATACCTCACTCGAAAATCTTGGCCCAACTTTAAGTGGGTCCCGTAAATTGCACTACTACCAACTTCTGCTGTGACGTCACGCTTTTGAAGTATGAAATGAAGTAAAATGCAATTAAAGAAAATCGCCAACTTCAACGGCAAATGTCTCCGGACAGATAAAATTTTTCTTTTCCGCCTTCGGATTATTGTTCTCGAGATTAATACGCGTCTTTTGACACCTCTCTCGATTTTTTTGGTAGCGTATTAGCAGTCGACCCCTCAACTAGACTTAACGAAGATGTCTCTGAGGGCCTTCCTTATGCTCTTTTGGTTCATAAGGCTTCTTGTGTGACGGATTTCTTCGTAGTGCTTGCAGAAGTGACTTCTTACGTCCCTGGGAGGTGGGGCTCTTCCATCAGTTGTCTGTTAGGATGGCCAAGTTTCCGAGCTTTCAACAGAAATTATTTGTTCCTCGTTTCGTTTCTCTCCTTTATGGGGACTATTCCGCCTCTGTGAGCGCGGTGTTTTACAGGCCTGCCTCCAGTGTGTTTCTTTTACGCTCGGTGTCCATATTGGAGACGCGTAGCGTACAATCGGCTGGCCAATTGCTTCAAAGGTAGCTACAGCATTTCTTTGTCTTTGCCCCAAGTGCTGCCATCGAGGGACTTTGCTATGGCTCTGAACTTGAGATACAATTGCGGCTACATGGTCGCTAAAATGTAGGTCATTGTCGAAGTCACACTCCAAAATTTTGGGCGTGGGACAGTAAGAAGCGTAATGCCATCGACGTGGATGTCTAATATTTCCAATACTTGTGTGGTCCATGTCGTGAATATGGTCGCTGAAGAATTGGCTAAGGGGATAGCTGTTAATTTTACAGCATAGCTCATTAATGGCCACGACCTGTTGCCATTATTGTACAGTCATCGGCGTGGAAATCAATGGTAACTTGTTCGAGTGGAAAAGGGCGCTTCGAAGTAGTAATTAAACAACTTTGCGGCAACTCTTAGTTGATTTTTCTTGGTTTTGGTGTTACGTCTCTGAACTGAAAACATATCTGCCGACCACGCATATTATTTACGGTAAAACTTTTGAGACTAAGTGGAAGGGTAGACTCTGCCCAAATAAATGGACGGAACTGTCCTTTTCATAGGAATTTACACATCCCTTCACAAAGCACTTCATTTTGATACAAGACCCGATTTCAAAATAACAATCGCAACGAAAAAATCAATTTTTACGAAATTTAAATTTGTGACCTTTAGAAAACACGTCAAAATTTAAAGAAAAATGATAATTAAGGAAACCGAACAACTACAAAAGAGTTACGTCATTTGACAGTAACTTTTTTCCTAAATTAAATTACAAATACACTTGTGGCCATTGTGAATTCATATGGTTTTGGCATAACGGGATCTTTAGTCATTCGTTCATGCGTATTGACATCAGTATTAAAAATCCGAAACCGGGAAAGAAAAATTTTATCTCTGTCCGGAGATTATTGCAGTTGAAGCTGGCGTACCCACAAAAAAAATTGGGTAATAGTCTAGTTGAGGGGTCGACTGCTAATACGCTACCAAAAATATCGAGAGAGGTGTCAAACAACGCGTCTTGACATCAGTATTAATAATCCGATGGCGGAAAATAAAAATTTTAACGCGTTCAAAAGATATTAACAAAAAACCGAAAAAAGACCCACGGGTACCTCCGAAACCGGGGGTCGGATCCATAGTATTTTTGCGCAGAACACCTTTCTGCGTTGGCGGCCTTCGGCCGCGCTTATAAAAAATAACCCTGGGCTACGCCATGCCAAGTCCGGGTGTGTGGTATAACCGTGGCTACCGCCACGGTGATGCACAATTTTTTTTGTGGGTATGAACACAACAACAACCACATGGAAATCGCCAACTTCAACTGCAAATATCTCCGGACAGAGGTAAAATTTCCGCCTTCGGATTATTGTTCTTGAGATTAATACGCGTCTTTTGACACCTCTCGATATTTTTGGTAGCGTATTAGCAGTCGACCCCTCAACTAGACTATTACCAAAAATTGTGAACATAAGTGTTTTGCGCGGATATAGTTTTGGTCTCCAAACCGGTGTTGGACCCACCCAAGGTAATTTTGGTAAAATTCTAGGGTAAGGACTGCTAATACGCTACCAAAAGAGAGAGGTGTCAAACGACGCGTCTTGACATCAGTATTAATAATCCGAAGGCGGAAAATAAAAATTTTTACTTGTTAAAAAGATGTTAATGAAAAACCGAAAAAAGACCCGCGGGTACCTCCGAAACCGGGGGTGGGCTCCATAGTATTTTTGCGCAGAACACCTTTCGGCGTTGGCGGCCTTCGGCCGCTCTTATAAAAAATAACCCTGGGCTACGCCATGCCAAGTCCGGGTGTGTGGCTACCGCCACGGTGATACACAATTTTTTTGTGGGTACGAACACAACAACAACCACATAAAAATCGCCAACTTCAACTGCAAATATCTCCGAACAGAGATAAAATTTTTCTTTTCCGCCTTCGGATTATTGTTTTCGAGATTAATACCCGTCTTTTGACACCCCTCTCGATATTTTTGGACGCGTATTAGCAGTGCCATGCTGTCGTATAGAATTACCAATAATTCTAACAATGAGTAATCGCCAATGTTCAAATTGCATAAATCAATATAACTAATACAAATTCATACTCATCTTACAACTTTAGTGTTGTTGAAAGATTACTCTGTAACGATTTACAAGACGGTGCACCACCTAATTTTTATCAGACACGTTTCGGGTAAAAGCCTAGTTGAGGGGTCAACTGCTAATACAACTACAATAATCCGAAGGCGGAAAAGAAAAAATGTTATCTCTGTCCGGAGATATTTGCAGTTGAAGTTGGCGATATTCATGTGGTTGTTGTTGTGTTTGTACCCACAAAAAAATGATGCATCACCGTGGCGGTAGCCACGGTTATACCACACACCCGGACTTGGCATGGCGTAGCCCAGGGTTATTTTTTATAAGCGCGGCCGAAGGACGCCAACGCAGAAAGGTGTTCTGCGCAAAAATACTATGGATCCCATCCCCGGTTTCGGAGGGACCCGCGGGTCTTTTTTCGGTTTTTCGTTAATATCTTTTGAACGGGTAAAAAAAAGTTAACTTCCGCTTTCGGATTCTTGATCTAGACGTGAATACGCGTCTTTTGATACCTCACTCGAAAATTTTGGCCCAAATTTCGGTGGGTACCGTAAACTGCACTATTACCAGAGATATTTGCAGTTGAAGTTGGCGATTTTCATGTGGTTGTTGTAGTTACACACAAAAAAATTGTAAACATTAGTGTTTTGCGCGGATATAGTTTTGGTCTCCAAACCGTTGTTGGACCACCCAGGGTAATTTTTTATAAGCGCGGCCGAAGGCCGCCAACGCAGAAAGGTGTTCTGTGTTTTTCGTTAATACTGAGTCAAGACGCGTCGATTGACACCTCTCTCGATATTTTTGGTAGCGTATTAGCAGTCGAGAGAGAGTCAACTAGACTATTACCCACGTTTCGACCTCCATTTTAAAACTCCGAAAGCGAAAACCTGTGGTTGGTGTATTTTGCCAGATTTGTTGTACACGCACACACTATGCAAAAAGGTGTTCTGCGCGCATTTAATCATGGTTCCCAAACCGGTGTTGGACCCACCCAGGGTTGTTTTTGTAAATAGGCGCCGAAGGCCGCCAACACAGAAATGTGTTCTCTGCCCCATATTTCGGACCCTGTCGGGGTCATTTTCTGGTTTTTTGTAAATATCTTTGGACAGAAATCAAATTGTATATTTCCGTTTTTGGGTTCTTAAAACGGAGGACGAAATGCGTATTTCGATACCAACTTTTGATAAAAATTAGGTGTTGCACCGTCTTGTAAAACGTTTTCGTCGCCACATAAGACAAGGTTGCCTACCGCGCGAATACGCTAGCCCTCTCAAATATTTTTAATGTTTTCATTTCTGTAGGTTGTTGCGGATGTTGTTCAGCGCTGCGTCCCCGCTACAAACGGCTTGTAGATAATATATTTCCAGTTAATCCGGAGGATGGCCTTGTTAAGTCAAACATGGAGAAGTTAACATTTTACTCGCTCAGCTCGCCAGATAAGCTTGACAGAATCGGAGAATATCTATATCAAAAGGCAACGAAGGATATCAACCGAAAACGTTACAAGTGGGTAGCATAATGAAATATTTTGGTAATGTCTTATAAACGGCGCAATACCAAATGTTTATGAGAAATAACGCCGGGAATATCAAAAATGGTGGCCCGATCCATAGTTTTTCTTTGCACAGAAAACCATGTTGTGGTTCTTGTTGTTGTTGTAGCGATAAGGTTGCTCCCCAAAGGCTTTGGGGAATGTTATCGATGTGATGGTCCTTTGCCGGATACAGATCCGGTACGCTCCGGTAACACAGCACCATTAAGGTGCTAGCCCGACCATGTCGGGAACGATTTATATGGCCACATTAAACCTTCAGGCCATCCCTCCCTCCCCACCCCCAAGTTCCATGAGGAGCTTGGATCGCCAGAGCCTCGTCTGTTAGTGAAATAGGATTCGCCGAGGATAGCTGAGGTTGACTATTGGGTTTGGAGAAGCTGTATATTGCGCTGGCAACCTGAAGGGCTGCGCTACACAGCCCCTTGAATCTGGTATTTTAGTCGCCTCTTACGACAGGCATATCTACCGCGGGTATATTCTGACCCCCTAACCCGCTGGGGGACAGAAAACCATGTCGTGTAAAACGTTACCAATATTTTAATAAACTTACAAATTACGTAAAATAATACACAAATATTGCTTAATTGAAAACAGATTCGTAGAAATCGCCATGGAGGCTATGGATCTACTATTGCAAGCATGTCATGCACAAACCACGTTAAATTTGTTTGTTGAATCTTTTTTGCGGATGGTGCAAAAGTTACTGGAGGACACTAATCCCAACCTGCAAATCATGGCAACAAACTCGGTAAGAAAACTTAAATAATATAATGCTTTTATTCTTTGAAAACTCATGTTGTTGTTGTTGTTGTAGCGATAAGGTTGCTCCCCGAAGGCTTTGGGGAGTGTTATCGATGTGATGGTCCTTTGCCGGATACAGATCCGGTACGCTCCGGTACCATAGCACCATTAAGGCGCTAGCCCGACCATCTCGGGAACGATTTATGTGGCCACATTAAACCTTCAGGCCATTCCCTCCCTCCCCACCCCCAAGATCCATGAGGAGTTTGTGGTCGCCAGAGCCTCGTCTGTTAGTGAAACAGGATTCGCCGCGGATAGGTGAGGTTGACAATTGGGTTTAGAGAAGCTATATATTGCGCTGGCAACCTGAAGGGTTGAGCTACACATCACCTCGAATCTGGTATTTTAGTCGCCTCTTACGACAGGCATACCTACCGCGGGTATATTCTGATCTCCTAACCCGCTGGGGGTTTTGAAAACTCATGATCCAGCCCCATTCAATGGGTGCGACCACTCACAAAATTAAAATCCTCCAACGGGGGTCCAAGGAATTTTCAACAGGGATGGACCATAGGGAAGTTATGTGCAGGTTTGTAACAACAACAAAATGTCTGTTTTGCTGTTGTGAAGTGCTTGGCCCATCCAATAGGCGCGACCGCTCGCAAAATGTCATCAATATCCTCTAACGGGAGTCCAAGAAAACTTGCAGTTTCAACAGGAGAGGACCATAGTGAGAGGGGTGTTAGAGGCGTTGGTTACACATTGCAATTGAAGAGATGGTTGCGGTTATGTGAGGATAAATTGCAAGCATGACATACATTTTGTATGTCAGGGTTGATTCTTGATAGCTAAGAGTTTAAACTGTTACCGTCAGAGGTCAGACTACTGTCTGTGGATAAAACTGACGACCTGTTTTTGGTATTTTTTTCCTTCATACGGCTGTGTTCTCAGGTGCCGTATTTCCTCATAATGTTTACGGGGATGACCTCTTAAGCCCCTGGGAGATGTGGCCTCTTCAATCAGATATCTGTTGGGATGCCCAGGTTTCTGAGTATGGAGCAGAACCTGTTTTGTTCAGCATTTCCTTTCTCTTACCAAGGAGACAGCCCGTAGGGGTTCTGAAAGCAGTGTTTTGGCAAGCCTGTTTTTGTTGTTGTAGCAGTGCAATGAAAACATTCTAAATAACTTTGTATTAATATTTATTAGATATTAAAACCTACACCACCCTTTTTCGGAAAAATCAAATAAAGTGTTCCAAATATCTTTGTGTTTGCATATTCGTTGCATTTGCCATCAAATAATTGGCGCTTAACCGTTTAACGGTTATGGCCGTCCAACAAGGCGCGCCAGTCGCTTCTTGTCTCTGCCAACTGGCGCCAATTGGTCACACCAAGGGAGCTTAAATCGTTTTCCACCTGGTCTTCCAGCGGAGTGGGAACCGCCCTCTTCCTCTGCTTCCATAGGCGGGTTCCGATAGGAACACTTTCTTACCAAGACCGTCATCTTTCATTCGCATAACATGGCCTAGCCAGCGCAGCCGCTGCGTTTTAATTCACTGGACTATGTTGGTGTCTGCGTAAAGCTCGTACAGCTCATCGTTAAATCTTCTTCGGTCCTCGCCATCGCCGACGCGTAAGGGTCCATAAATCTTTCGAAGAACTTTTCTCTCGAATACTCCCAGAGCCGCTTCGTATGATGGTGTCATGGTCCATGCCTCTACACCATATAGCAGGACGGGTACGATAAGTGACTTGTAGAGTACGATTTTCGTTTGCCGAGAGGACTTTACTTTTCAATTGCCTACCTAGTCCAAAGTAGCATTTATTGGCAAGAGTGATTCTGTAACGAACCCCGGTTGTTCCGGGTTGTGAGGTTCCATTTTTGGAACCTCTGAAAAAATTGTTCTTGTGCGCACTCTAATACTCGCACGCACACTCAAGACACCAAACACGTATTTTATGTTTAAGTTTATGTTCTTTTGTTTTATTCGGTTTTCGTTTGTAGTATTATAAATGTTTTTAGTTTTTACACTATACTTAGTATGTATTTTAGTTTGTACGATTTAATTAAATATTTTAGTTCTGCACACACTTGCTTCGTGTTCTTCTGTCCAAAATTATAATCATGATGGCCGCTCTTATTTTTTGAGCCGACCTCCCCGTTTCCAACTTGTTTCAACACCTGTTGTCCATTCACAATAGACAACAGGGTTGCACCAACTTGAAAACAGGGTGAGACTATAAGGCTGCTGTTACAGAGTCTATAGCCAGGGTTATAACTCGGTCGATGGGTCCCCTTACAAAGAAAAGAACTTCTCTATGTTAAATTAAAATATACAATTCAAAAAATCATATTATGTATTATGTATACAATTCAAAAAATCAAAGTTTATTATATGTTTGTGAAGTCCCAAAACGCCTGCTCTTTGGGTCTTCACATCCCCCGTTACTTCCACGGAGTGTGAGCGTTACCGCACCATTACTGTTGATCCGCGACCTGAAGACTTATCCGCTACGTGTACCTGGAACGTTTGGTGCTTCCCCGGGCGATTTATGGCTTGTTCCTTTATTGCCCTCATGACCTTTTCTGGAACAGGTTCGACTGCGGTTCGGCCGAACTTACCCCTTCGAAGAGCCACTTTTCCACCTCCTCGATTGTTTCGGGACTTACTGGTTCTTCCTCGGCGTTGATAACCTCGTCTAGCCAGCCAGCTCTGGTTCGTCTGCTGGTATATCACTTATCCGTAGTTTCGGTGGGGGAGGGTCTTCCTCGGTTACTCCATCGTTGTATAATCGTATGCGTACATCCACCTGCTTGGAGTACTCAATGTACTCGTTGCCCGTGCGTGTACCTTCGACCTCCCGCACCTCTACAGTACCTCGTCTCTTCGGTTCTTGGTCTTCTTCAGAGGAAACGTTAATTGGTGTGGTGGCTCGCACTACTGATTCGGTCTCTTCGTTGTCACTTTCGTCTTACGGGATAATTACCGGGGGTTCGTTTTCTAACTCTTCGGTGACAGCGTCGCTCGTAGCAATATAATGTTAAAGTTAGTCACAAAAATTATTATAATGCAATAGTTGAGGTGGATGTGGAAATATTTACTGAAGCGTTAAAATTAGATAAACTGAACATAGGATGGGAAAGGTGCAAAGTATACGATCATGTTGATATAACAATGTGTTTTAAATGTAAAGGATATAACCATAAAGCTAGTGAATGCAAAAATGAAGATGTTTGTAGCAAATGCTTGGGTAAACATAAACCCATGGAGTGCAAGGAACAACCAAAAAACATGTGCATAAATTGTATTAGAGCTAATGAGAAATTAAATCTATGGCTTGATACCAATCACCCGTGCAATAGCAGACATTGCCCTGTCTACTTAAAACACTTAAATGTAAAAAAACAAAGGCTAGGATATTAGCAACTAACAATCAGGCCACTGGCTCACCTGGACCATGCTAATGTTATGCAACGTAGAGTATCAAAGTACCAAAAAAGATCCACAAAGGACATCAACAATGACTTTAAATTCATCTATTTAAACATAAATAGCCTAGTAGCTAACAAATCAGAGTTGGAAGTGTTGGCGGAAGTTCATAGACCAGGCATCATACTATGCTCTGAAACATGTACAACCAAAGATATTCTAGACAATGAATTAAAAATAGCAACCTATAAAATGATAAGATGTGATTCCCATAGCAGGCACACAGGAGGTGTGTTAGTTTATGTACATAGTACAATTGATGTTAAAGTAATCTATAATGATAACATAAATGAAAACGTATGGTGCATTGTAATAAAACTGAAGAAGGTTGATAAAAAGTGGCAGATTGGAGTTCTGTACCACTGGCCGAGCACTAGTGATGCAGCTTTTGTTGAATACCTAAATGAAATTCTAATTGATAAATATGAAAAAAAAAGTAACCATAATATAGTAGTCGGTGATTTTAATATTAACATGAACTGCATTTCAACATATAGTACTAAATTAAATGAGATATTTGCTGTGATGGGGATGAGCCAAAAAATAGAATTTAATACGCGAATCACAGATACAAGTGAATCGAAAATTGATTTATTATTTTCAAACTCGGATGAAATTCTGTGTAATAATTTGCAGGAATACAAAATATCTGATCATGAAACTATAAAATTTAATATTAAAACGTCCGAAGTATACAAGATGAGACTGACCAAGAAAATCATAGCATGGGACAAATATAGTAGTGATATTTTAATAAGCATCCTTAGATCATTTAACTTCAACTTTACTATAAACTTATCAATTTATGTAAAAGTCGAATTTATTAATAATATAATGATTCAGGCTATGGATAGTTTAACCTGCGAGAAAGAACTGAATATCAAGTTAATGAATAAATGGTATGACAGAGAATTGGCACAAATGAATAAATATAAATACAATATGTACACGCGTGCGTTGCAAACTGGAGAGTGGGATGAATATAAAAATATAAATAGGTCATACAAAAAATTAGTCAAATTAAAAAAAATAAAGTATATGGAGAATAAAATCATTTTGAATGAATATAATGCTAAAGAAATGTGGAAATATCTCAAACATCCGGTTAACCAAACTAAAGATAAAGAAGGGATAAAAAAGGTGATACTGAATGGCATACTGGTTGAAAACGAAACCGATCTGGCGAATGGTCTAAATAGATTTTTTGTAAACAGTGTGATTGAAATTAATAATAACATCGAAACCTGTCAAGTAGCACTAGAGGATACACAAGTCCATTCAAAATTAAAGTTTGCTGAAATTACCACCGATGATGTTATTAATATCCTAACAGACTTTAAATATAAAATAGGTGGAAGAAAACTGCTATCCGAAGGTGTACTAAAAGATTGTATATCGTATATGCTCAAATAATCAATAACAGCTTAGAAGATGGTGTGGTACCTGAAATGTGGAAAACGTCAACAATAATACCTGTGGAAAAAGCTAAAAAGACAATGCAACCTAAAGAACTTAGACCCATAAATACCCTGCCAAGTGATGCTAAAATTCTCGAAGTCGTTGTTAAGAATCAGTTGGTGAATCATCTTGAAGTAAATAATATACTAGTCTACCAACAGTCAGGATTTAGGAAAAAACATTCCTGTGAGACAGCGCTGAACTTGGTGATATCTGATTGGAAAGAAGAGCTAAACAACAAAAAAGTAGTGGTTTCAGTTTTCCTTGACCTCAAAAGAGCTTTTGAAACGGTGGATAGAGAGATATTAATAAAAAAAATGCAACGGATTGGCATAACTGATATTGAACTTAAATGGTTCCGCAACTATTTGAAGCAGAGAAAGCAGAAAACAGTTATAAATGCTGATACGTCGGATGAATTAGAGGTACCCATAGGGTTATCTCAAGGCTCAGTATTGGCACCTATATTATTTCTTATATACATAAATGACAGTCAATGCTATCGAAGGTTGTGAAATTATACTTTTTGCGGATGATGCATTAATTATGATAAGTGAAAATAATATTAATACTGCACTTGCCAAAATGCAACATGAGCGAAATAACTTGTATAAATGGTTGTGTGGTAATATACTGAAACTAAACACAAATAAAACTAAATATATGATAATAACAAGGAGGAATATCAATGAGTAAGATATAGCCGAGCTAAAAATAAATGATGAAATCATACAAAAAGTTAACAGTATTAAATATTTAGGAATAATAATTGATAATAAACTCAAATTTGAAGATCATATAAATTATACAATTAAAAAAGTTGCTAATAAAATAGGAGTGATGCAGAGAACAACTAAATTCATTCAAAAAAAGTACAAAATAATCTTATATAAATCAGTTATAGAACCGCACTTCGTGTACTGCCCGTCCATTCTATTCATAATATCGGATAAAGAAGTAGACAAGCTCCAAAAGCTTCAAAATAGATGCATGAGATTTATTCTTCAGAAACCTAGAGATACACGAACGGCTAACATGTTGAAGACTTTAGACTGGTTAAGTGTGAAACAAAAGATTTTTTTTCACTTTATTTAATAATTTGGGAAAAATTTAAACAACGTGACATCAGGACGGACAAGTCGACAGCTGTTTCGATTATACCTTGTAAATCTCTTCAAAGCCTTTTCTCCCGGGAGTGGGAGTCGAACTCGCACTCCTACGATAGTTGAAATGGTTATAAACCCATTCAGCTACGTCATGCCTTAGTTATTGTAAAGTTTTTCCCAATTGCCTTCTTTTTGCATATTTTAATCTTTTACACATTGCATACTTCGTATGCAATTATGTGTTAAAGCTATGCTTGGTACGGCGGTTTTCAAAGAAACTTTGGTTTTGTTGCTGTTTTTGTTCTATTTATAGAACTACAACGAATTAACCAATTTTGTCTGTTTGTATGATTTTAATAATCGGGGATTGCCCATATTGCTTTTTTTTAAATGTATGAAAACATTTATTTGAAGCAATTTTTTAATTTTATAATTTATTTAATAATTTGGGAAAAATTTAAACAACGTGACATCAGAACGGACAAGGCAACAGCTGTTTCGATTATACCTTGTAAATCTCTTCAAAGCCTTTTCTCCCGGGAGTAGGAGTCGAACTCGCACTCCTACGATATTTGAAATGGTTAAAAACCCATTCAGCTACGTCATGCCTTAGTTATTGTAAAGTTTTTCCCAATTGCCTTCTTTTTGCATATTTTAATCTTTTACACATTGCATACTTCGTATGCAATTATGTGTTAAAGCTATGCTTGGTACGGCGGTTTTCAAAGAAACTTTGGTTTTGTTGCTGTTTTTGTTCTATTTATAGAACTACAACGAATTAACCAATTTTGTCTGATTGTATGATTTTAATAACCGGGGATTGCCCATATTGCTTTTTTTTTAAATGTATGAAAACATTTATTTGAAGCAATTTTTTAATTTTATAATTTATTTAATAATTTGGGAAAAATTTAAACAACGTGACATCAGGACGGATAAGGCGACAGCTGTTTCGATTATACCTTGTAAATCTCTTCAAAGCCTTTTCTCCCGGGAGTGGGAGTCGAACTCGCACCCCTACGATAGTTGAAATGGTTGTAAACGCATTCAGCTACGTCATGCCTGTTGTGAAGTCTTTCCCAATTGCCTTCTTTTTGCATATTTTAATCTTTTACACATTGCATACTTCGTATGCAATTATGTGTTAAAGCTATGCTTGGTACGGCGGTTTTCAAAGAAACTTTGGTTTTGTTGCTGTTTTTCGTTCTATTTATAGAACTACAACGAATTAACCAATTTTGTCTGTTTGTATGATTTTAATAATCGGGGATTGCCCATATTGCTTTTTTTTAAATGTATGAAAACATTTATTTGAAGCAATTTTTTAATTTTATAATTTATTTAATAATTTGGGAAAAATTTAAACAACGTGACATCAGAACGGACAAGGCGACAGCTGTTTCGATTATACCTTGTAAATCTCTTCAAAGCCTTTTCTCCCGGGAGTAGGAGTCGAACTCGCACTCCTACGATATTTGAAATGGTTAAAAACCCATTCAGCTACGTCATGCCTTAGTTATTGTAAAGTTTTTCCCAATTGCCTTCTTTTTGCATATTTTAATCTTTTACACATTGCATACTTCGTATGCAATTATGTGTTAAAGCTATGCTTGGTACGGCGGTTTTCAAAGAAACTTTGGTTTTGTTGCTGTTTTTGTTCTATTTATAGAACTACAACGAATTAACCAATTTTGTCTGATTGTATGATTTTAATAACCGGGGATTGCCCATATTGCTTTTTTTTTAAATGTATGAAAACATTTATTTGAAGCAATTTTTTAATTTTATAATTTATTTAATAATTTGGGAAAAATTTAAACAACGTGACATCAGGACGGATAAGGCGACAGCTGTTTCGATTATACCTTGTAAATCTCTTCAAAGCCTTTTCTCCCAGCTGTCGCCTTATCCGTCCTGATGTCACGTTGTTTAAATTTTTCCCAAATTATTAAATAAATTATAAAATTAAAAAATTGCTTCAAATAAATGTTTTCATACATTTAAAAAAAAGCAATATGGGCAATCCCCGATTATTAAAATCACACAAACCGACAAAATTGGTTAATTCGTTGTAGTTCTATAAATAGAACAAAAACAGCAACAAAACCAAAGTTTCTTTGAAAACCGCCGTACCAAGCATAGCTTTAACACATAATTGCATACGAAGTATGCCATGTGTAGAAGATTAAAATATGCAAAAAGAAGGCAATTGGGAAAAACTTTACAATAACTAAGGCATGACGTAGCTGAATGGGTTTATAACCATTTCAACTATCGTAGGAGTGCGAGTTCGACTCCCACTCCCGGGAGAAAAGGCTTTGAAGAGATTTACAAGGTATAATCGAAACAGCTGTCGCCTTATCCGTCCTGATGTCACGTTGTTTAAATTTTTCCCAAATTATTAAATAAATTATAAAATTAAAAAATTGCTTCAAATAAATGTTTTCATACATTTAAAAAAAAAGCAATATGGGCAATCCCCGGTTATTAAAATCATACAATCAGACAAAATTGGTTAATTCGCTGTAGTTCTATAAATAGAACAAAAACAGCAACAAAACCAAAGTTTCTTTGAAAACCGCCGTACCAAGCATAGCTTTAACACATAATTGCATACGAAGTATGCAATGTGTAAAAGATTAAAATATGCAAAAAGAAGGCAATTGGGAAAAACTTTACAATAACTAAGGCATGACGTAGCTGAATGGGTTTTTAACCATTTCAAATATCGTAGGAGTGCGAGTTCGACTCCTACTCCCGGGAGAAAAGGCTTTGAAGAGATTTACAAGGTATAATCGAAACAGCTGTCGCCTTGTCCGTTCTGATGTCACGTTGTTTAAATTTTTCCCAAATTATTAAATAAATTATAAAATTAAAAAATTGCTTCAAATAAATGTTTTCATACATTTAAAAAAAAGCAATATGGGCAATCCCCGATTATTAAAATCATACAAACAGACAAAATTGGTTAATTCGTTGTAGTTCTATAAATAGAACAAAAACAGCAACAAAACCAAAGTTTCTTTGAAAACCGCCGTACCAAGCATATCTTTAACACATAATTGCATACGAAGTATGCCATGTGTAGAAGATTAAAATATGCAAAAAGAAGGCAATTGGGAAAAACTTTACAATAACTAAGGCATGACGTAGCTGAATGGGTTTATAACCATTTCAACTATCATAGGAATGCGAGTTCGGCTCCCACTCCCGGGAGAAAAGGATTTGAAGAGATTTACAAGGTATAATCGAAACAGCTGTCGCCTTGTCCGTCCTGATGTCACGTTGTTTAAATTTTTACCAAATTATTAAATAAATTATAAAATTAAAAAATTGCTTCAAATAAATGTTTTCATACATTTAAAAAAAAGCAATTTGGGCAATCCCCGATTATTAAAATCATACAAACAGACAAAATTGGTTAATTCGTTGTAGTTCTATAAATAGAACAAAAACAGCAACAAAACCAAGGTTTCTTTGAAAACCGCCGTACCAAGCATAGTTTTAACACATAATTGCATACGAAGTATGCAATGTGTAAAAGATTAAAATATGCAAAAAGAAGGCAATTAGGAAAAACTTTACAATAACTAAGGCATGCCGTAGCTGAATGGGTTTATAACCATTTCAACTATCGTAGGAGTGCGAGTTCGAATCCCACTCCCGGGAGAAAAGGCTTTGAAGAGATTTACAAGGTATAATCGAAACAGCTGTCGCCTTGTCCGTCCTGATGTCACGTTGTTTAGATTTTTTTCCACTCCATGAAATTAATATTTAATATCAAACATGGAAATGTACCTGAGTATTTAAATAAAGTATAGCATTAGTTGAGCAAACTCACAACATAAATACGAGGAGCAAACGTAATTTCAAATTGCCGTTTTTTAGAACTGAAATTGTTCAACAGAACATTTTCTACAAGGGTCTGAAAAGTTACAATGATCTGCATATGGTTATAAAATGTTGCAACCAAATAACAGTATTTAAAACAAAATTATATGAATATTGTACAACCTTAGCTATAAGATAAAAAACTGTAATTTCAAATTTACGAATTAGGCTTCTGGCCGTAATAAATAAATAATCTAATCTAAGGTGCCCGTATCCCGAGTTGCTGTCGTTATCACTACTACTGCCGCAGCTTGTATTCCTTTCTTCCTCAAACTCCTCACTATTGATGCGGCGCAGCCGTATGCGCAAACTACCATCGTCTGAGTTTTCTGCTGCAAATTCTCGGCGTCTGTCCATGACCGCGATTTACTAAGGAATGTTATCACCGCGTATAGTTAATTGCAGCTTCCCTTGTGTGACAACTGTACTTGCCCATGTTGATGCACTTGTTTAGTGCTTTGTTTGTGTTGTTTAGTGAATTGCTTCCAACTGTATTTGCCCATGCTAACGCCCTTGCTTAGTGCTTTTTTTATGCTGTTTAGTCTATTGTTGTTCGTATTTCGCTTTCACCTTCTTGTTTGTTATTGTCCTGGCGCTATTTTTGTCGTTGTTGCTGATCGTTACTGTTTGCCTTGTTCCTTTTGGTTCGTATTGCATTTCAACTTTCTTGGTTGTTCTTGTCCTGCTGATAATATTAACAGAGTGGATGATTATCCGAAAGGGAGTTTTGTAGTGTTGCCTTTTGAAGGTAACGCGTTGGTGTTGCCGTGTTGTTATAACTAAAAGGGATTTATTAAAGTTTTTATTAGCAGTGTTGGTGCGTGTATATGTAAATTAGTCTATGTATTGGATATGCTTATTAATAAAAATTATAATTGGGGCTCATTGCGCTTCTTACAACGTTGTGTGTCCAATCAGACTTAACTTCGCTCTTTTTCTTCTCTCTTCCTCATTTGCTTTCTAACTCTCCGCCATCCGTGTAGCTGGTTGCTTAATTATGTTCCGCGTAATTATTCGTGCTTCCTCTTCTTCGCTCTTTAAGTCTTCCGCTTCCTGCATTCTTCGAGTTATTCGTGCTTATTCTTCTTCGTCTCTCGTTTTCTGATCATGTTTCGCGTGATTCCTGTTGTTGTTGTTGTTGTTGTAGCGATAAGGTTGCTCCCCTAAGGCTTTGGAGAGGGTTATCGATGTGATGGTCCTTTTCCGGATACAGATCCGGTACGCTCCGGTAACCCAGCACCATTAAGGTGCTATCCCGACCATCTCGGGGACGATTTATATGACCACGTTAAACCTTCAGGCCATCCATCCCTCCCCACCCCAACTTCCATGAGGAGCTTGGGGTCGCCAGAGCCTCGTCTGTTAGTGAAACAGGATTCGCCGCGGATAGGTGAGGTTAACAATGGGGTTTGGAGAAGCTATATATTGCGCTGGCAACCTGAAGGGTTGCGCTACACAACCCCTGGAATCTGGTATTTTAGACTCCTCTTACGAGAGGCATACCTACCGCGGGTATATTCTGACCCCCTAACCCGCTGGGGAGCGTGACCCTTCGTTCTCGTAATTCTTCGATGATTCTTCTAGTTTCATCTCCCACCTCTTCTTCTTCTTGCTTGGCGAATCTTCCCATATTGCGGTTGCCGAGTTGACTCGATACGGGCCACTGAATCTTGGTGCCAGCTTCGCAGCGTAGTTGTCTATTGCTTTGGACAAATTGTGCTCTTTCACCAAAACTTTATCTCCAATCGCTGGTGCCATCTTCTCCTGCGTAAATTATAGTGCCGTGCCTGTTCCGTAGATGCGCGCTTTTGATTCCTTTGTACCATCTTGAATATCTCCTTCATTTTTTCAACTCTCTCATTAGGTGTTGTTACGGTCTCACCTGTTCCAAACGTTTTTTCATCGTAGAGTGTACTCGGCATTCGTGATTCTCGTCCTTTTATTATGAAGGCAGGGCTATACCTAGTTGCTTCGCTTACGCTTGAGTTGAGTGCTAGCATAATCTCTGGTAATAAGTCGTCCCAATGTCGCTGATCTTTGCCTGTGAATTGTGATAGCATTCTCTTAATATTTAGGTTCGCCCTCTCCGTTGGGTTTTCCTGTGGCGTGTAAGGTGCGGTTAGTTGATGTTTGGTTCCATAATTCTCTAGGAACTTCTTAACTGTCTACTTGTGAATTGTGCTCCGTTATCGGTGATTATGACCTTCGGTATGCCGAATCGAAACGCTTTGTTAAGGCTGTTCGCCGTCGCCTTACGGAGGGGAATAATTTCTACCCACTTAGAGAATCGATCTTGAAATACGAGTACCATGGTATTTCCGTGCTTTGATCTTGGTAGCGGTCCTACAAAATCGGCGCATACTGCAGCCCAAGGTTCATCCGCGATCTGCGTCAGCATATTACCAGAGGTTTGCTGTTGACTGGGTTTATATATTTGGCAGGTTGGGCACTGTTGTACGTACCTTTTTATATCCCGGTGCATTCCAGGCCAATAATATCGATTAGCCGCTCTTATGATTGTTTTCCGGACCCCCATGTGCCCAGCCGTTGGACTGTCATGAACTTCTTGGAGTATTCCGTCTCGCATAGGTTTGCCCACACATAACTTCCATGGCATCCCGTCGTCGTCGTCTACCTGAAATGTGATGTAACGATATAACACCATTCTGGATAATATAATCCGGGAACTTCACCGAGTTCCGTTTCACGTCTTCTATTTTAGATTTTAACCATTTGCACGTTGGTATTTCCTTTGTGAGGTTCCATTTTTGGAACCTCTGAAAAAATTGTTCTTGTGCGCACTCTAATACTCGCACGCACACTCAAGACACCAAACACGTATTTTATGTTTAAGTTTATGTTCTTTTGTTTTATTCAGTTTTCGTTTGTAGTATTATAAATGTTTTTAGTTTTTATCAGGCATGCTTAACCAACGAAACGATATCATTTCGTTACGATAATCAACGTTAATAAACGAAACGAAGTCATTTCGTTTCGTTTATTAACGTTGATTATCGTAACGAAATGACTTCGTTTCGTTTATTAACGTTGATTATCGTAACGAAATGATATCGTTTCGTTGGTTAAGCATGCCTGGTTTTTACACTATACTTAGTATGTATTTTAGTTTGTACGATTTAATTAAATATTTTAGTTCTGCACACACTTGCTTCGTGTTCTTCTGTCCAAAATTATAATCATGATGGCCGCTCTTATTTTTTGAGCCGACCTCCCCGTTTCCAACTTGTTTCAACACCTGTTGTCCATTCACAATATACAACAGGGTTGCACCAACTTGGAAACAGGGTGAGACTATAAGGCTGCTGTTACAGAGTCTATAGCCAGGGTTATAACTCGGTCGATGGGTCCCCTTACAAAGAAAAGAACTTCTCTATGTTAAATTAAAATATACAATTCAAAAAATCATATTATGTATTATGTATACAATTCAAAAAATCAAAGTTTATTATATGTTTGTGAAGTCCCAAAACGCCTGCACTTTGGGTCTTCACATCCCTCCGTTACTTCCACGGAGTGTGAGCGTTACCGCACCATTACTGTTGATCCGCGACCTGAAGACTTATCCGCTACGTGTACCTGGAACGTTTGGCGCTTCCCCGGACGATTTATGGCTTGTTCCTTTATTGCCCTCATTACCTTTTCTGGAACAGGTTCGACTGCGGTTCGGCCGAACTTACCCCTTCGAAGAGCCACCTGCTTGGAGTACTCAATGTACTCGTTGCCCGCGCGTGTACCTTCGACCTCCCGCACCTCTACAGTACCTCGTCTCTTCGGTTCTTGGTCTTCTTCAGAGGAAACGTTAATTGGTGTGGTGGCTCGCACTACTGCTTCGGTCTCTTCGTTGTCACTTTCGTCTCACGGGATAATTACAGGGGGTTCGTTTTCTAACTCTTCGGTGGCAGCGTCGCTCGTAGCAATATAATGTTAAAGTTAGTCACAAAAATTATTATAATGCAATAGTTGAGGTGGATGTGGAAATATTTACTGAAGCGTTAAAATTAGATAAACTGAACATAGGATGGGAAAGGTGCAAAGTATACGATGGTGTTGATATAACAATGTGTTTTAAATGCAAAGGATATAACCATAAAGCTAGTGAATGCAAAAATGAAGATGTTTGTAGCAAATGCTTGGGTAAACATAAACCCATGGAGTGCAAGGAACAACCAAAAAACATGTGCATAAATTGTATTAGAGCTAATGAGAAATTGAATCTATGGCCTGATACCAATCACCCGTGCAATAGCAGACATTGCCCTGTCTACTTAAAACACTTAAATGTAAAAAAACAAAGGCTAGGATATTAGCAACTAACAATCAGACCACTGGACCTTGCTAATGTTATGCAACGTAGAGTATCAAAGTACCAAAAAAGATCCACAAAGGACATCAACAATGACTTTAAATGCATCTATTTAAACATAAATAGCCTAGTAGCTAACAAATCAGAGTTGGAAGTGTTGGCGGAAGTTCATAGACCAGGCATCATACTATGCTCTGAAACATGTACAACCAAAGATATTCTAGACAATGAATTAAAAATAGCAACCTATAAAATGATAAGATGTGATTCCCATAGCAGGCACACAGGAGGTGTGTTAGTTTATGTACATAGTACAATTGATGTTAAAGTAATCTATAATGATAACATAAATGAAAACGTATGGTGCATTGTAATAAAACTGAAGAAGGTTGATAAAAAGTGGCAGATTGGAGTTCTGTACCACTGGCCGAGCACTAGTGATGCAGCTTTTGTTGAATACCTAAATGAAATTCTAATTGATAAATATGAAAAAAAAAGTAACCATAATATAGTAGTCGGTGATTTTAATATTAACATGAACTGCATTTCAACATATAGTACTAAATTAAATGAGATATTTGCTGTGATGGGGATGAGCCAAAAAATAGAATTTAATACGCGAATCACAGATACAAGTGAATCGAAAATTGATTTATTATTTTCAAACTCGGATGAAATTCTGTGTAATAATTTGCAGGAATACAAAATATCTGATCATGAAACTATAAAATTTAATATTAAAACGTCTAAAGTATACAAGATGAGACTGACCAAGAAAATCATAGCATGGGACAAATATAGTAGTGATATTTTAATAAGCATCCTTAGATCATTTAACTTCAACTTTACTATAAACTTATCAATTGATGTAAAAGTCGAATTAATTAATAATATAATGATTCAGGCTATGGAAAGTTTAACCTACGAGAAAGAAGTGAATATCAAGTTAAAGAATAAATGGTATGACAGAGAATTGGCACAAATGAATAAATATAAATACAATATGTACACGCGTGCGTTGCAAACTGGAGAGTGGGATGAATATAAAAATATAAAAAGGTCATACAAAAAATTAGTCAAATTAAAAAAAATAAAGTATATGGAGAATAAAATCATTTTGAATGAATATAATGCTAAAGAAATGTGGAAATATCTCAAACGTTTAACTAAACTAAAGATAACGAAGAGATAAAAAAGGTGATACTGGATGGCATACTGGTTGAAAACGAAACCGATCTGGCGAATGGTCTAGCTAGATTTTTTGTAAACAGTGTGATTGAAATTAATAATAACATCGATACCTGTCAAGTAGCACTAGAGGATACACAAGTCAATTCAAAATTAAAGTTTGCTGAAATTACCACCGATGATGTTATTAATATCCTAACAGACTTTAAATATAAAATAGGTGGAAGAAAACTGCTATCCGAAGGTGTACTAAAAGATTGTATATCGTATACCGGATATTTATATGCTCAAATAATCAATAACAGCTTAGAAGATGGTGTGGTACCTGAAATGTGGAAAACGTCAACAATAATACCTGTGGAAAAAGTTAAAAAGACAATGCAACCTGAAGAACTTAGACCCATAAATACCCTGCCAAGTGATGCTAAAATTCTCGAAGTCGGATTTAGGAAAAAACATTCCTGTGAGACAGCGCTGAACTTGGTGATATCTGATTGGAAAGAAGAGCTAAACAACAAAAAAGTAGTGGTTTCAGTTTTCCTTGACCTCAAAAGAGCTTTTGAAACGGTGGATAGAGAGATATTAATAAAAAAAATGCAACGGATTGGCATAACTGATATTGAACTTAAATGGTTCCGCAACTATTTGAAGCAGAGAAAGCAGAAAACGTCGGATGAATTAGAGGTACCCATAGGGTTACCTCAAGGCTCAGTATTGGCACCTATATTATTTCTTATATACATAAATGACATAGTCAATGTTATCGAAGGTTGTGAAATTAGACTTTTTGCGGATGATGCATTAATTATGATAAGTGAAAATAATATTAATACTGCACTTGCCAAAATGCAACATGAGCTAAATAACTTGTATAAATGGTTGTGTGGTAATATACTGAAACTAAACATAAATAAAACTAAATATATGATAATAACAAGGAGGAATATCAATGAGGAGGATATAGCCGAGCTAAAAATAAATAATGAAATCATACAAAAAGTTAACAGTATAAAATATTTAGGAATAATAATTGATAATAAACTCAAATTTGAAGATCATATAAATTATACAATTAAAAAAGTTGCTAATAAAATAGGAGTGATGCAGAGAACAACTAAATTCATTCAAAAAAAGTACAAAATAATCTTATATAAATCAGTTATAGAACCGCACTTCGTGTACTACCCGTCCATTCTATTCATAATATCGGATAAAGAAGTAGACAAGCTTCAAAATAGATGCATGAGATTTATTCTTCAGAAACCTAGAGATACACGAACGGCTGACATGTTGAAGACTTTAGACTGGTTAAGTGTGAAACAAAAGATTTTTTTCCACTCCATGAAATTCATATTTAATATCAAACATGGAAATGTACCTGAGTATTTAAATAAAAATATAGCATTAGTTGAGCAAACTCACAACATAAATACGAGGAGCAAACGTAATTTCAAATTGCCGTTTTTTAGAACTGAAATTGTTCAACAGAACATTTTCTACAAGGGTCTGAAAAGTTACAATGATCTGCCTATGGTTATAAAAAGTTGCAACCAAATAACAGTATTTAAAACAAAATTATATGAATATTGTAAAACCTTAGCTATAAGATAAAAAACTGTAATATTTTCAAATTTACGAATTAGGTTTCTGGCCGTAAAAAATAAATAATCTAATCTAAGGTGCACGTATCCCGAGTTGCTGTCGTTATCACTACTACTGCCGCAGCTTGTATTCCTTTCTTCCTCAAACTCCTCACTACTGATGCGGCGCAGCCGTATGCGCAAACTACCATCGGCTGAGTTTTCTGCTGCAAATTCTCGGCGTCTGTCCATGACCGCGATTTACTAAGGAATGTTATCACCGCGTATAGTTAATTGCAGCTTCCCTTGTGTGACAACTGTACTTGCCCATGTTGATGCACTTGTTTAGTGCTTTGTTTGTGTTGTTTAGTGAATTGCTTCCAACTGTATTTGCCCATGCTAACGCCCTTGCTTAGTGCTTTGTGTATGCTGTTTAGTCTATTGTTGTTCGTATTTCGCTTTCACCTTCTTGTTTGTTATTGTCCTGGCGCTATTGTTGTCGTTGTTGCTGATCGTTACTGCTTGCCTTGTTGTTCCTTTTGGTTCGTATTGCATTTCAACTTTCTTGGTTGTTCTTGTCCTGCTGATAATATTAACAGAGTGGATGATTATCCGAAAGGGAGTTTTGTAGTGTTGCCTTTTGAAGGTAACGCGTTGGTGTTGCCGTGTTGTTATAACTAAAAGGGATTTATTAAAGTTTTTATTAGCAGTGTTGGTGCGTGTATATGTAAATTAGTCTATGTATTGGATATGCTTATTAATAAAAATTATAATTGGGGCTCATTGCGCTTCTTACGACGTTGTGTGTGCAATCAGACTTAACTTCGCTCTTCTTCTTCTCTCTTCATCATTTGCTTTCTAACTCTCCGCCATCCGTGTAGCTGGTTGCTTAATTATGTTCCGCGTAATTATTCGTGCTTCCTCTTCTTCGCTCTTTAAGTCTTCCGCTTCCTGCATTCTTCGAGTTATTCGTGCTTATTCTTCTTCGTCTCTCTTTTTCTGATCATGTTTCTCGTGATTCCTGTTGTTGTTGTTGTTGTTGTAGCGATAAGGTTGCTCCCCGAAGGCTTTGGAGAGTGTTATCGATGTGATGGTCCTTTTCCGGATACAGATCCGGTACGCTCCGGTAACCCAGCACCATTAAGGTGCTATCCCGACCATTTCGGGGACGATTTATATGACCACGTTAAACCTTCAGGCCATCCTTCCCTCCCCACCCCCAACTTCCTTGAGGAGCTTGGGGTCATCAGAGCCTCGTCTGTTAGTGAAACAGGTTTCGCCGCGGATAGGTGAGGTTAACAATGGGGTTTGGAGAAGCTATATATTGCGCTGGCAACCTGAAGGGTTGCGCTACACAACCCCTGGAATCTGGTATTTTAGTCACCTCTTACGAGAGGCATACCTACCGCGGGTGTATTCTGACCCCCTAACCCGCTGGGGAGCGTGACCCTTCGTTCTCGTAATTCTTCGATGATTCTTCTTGTTTCATCTCCCACCTCTTCTTCTTCTTGCTTGGCGAATGTTCCCATTTTGCGGTTGCCGAGTTGACTCGATACGGGCCACTGAATCTTGGTGCCAGCTTGGCAGCGTAGTTGTCTATTGCTTTGGACAAATTGTGCTCTTTCACCAAAACTTTATCTCCAATCGCTGGTGCCATCTTCTCCTGCGTAAATTATAGTGCCGTGCCTGTTCCGTAGATGCGCGCTTTTGATTCCTTTGTACCATCTTGAATATCTCCTTCATTTTTTCAACTCTCTCATTAGGTGTTGTTACGGTCTCACCTGTTCCAAACGTTTTTTCATCGTAGAGTGTACTCGGATTTCGTGATTCTCGTCCTTGTATTATGAAGGCAGGGCTATACCCAGTTGCTTCGCGTACGCTTGAGTTGAGTGCTACCATAATTTCTGGTAATAAGTCGTCCCAATGTCGCTGATCTTTGCCTGTGAATTGTGATAGCATTCTCTTAATATTTCGGTTGGCCCTCTCCGTTGGGTTTTCCTGTGGCGTGTAAGGTGCGGTTAGTTGATGTTTGGCTCCATAATTCTCTAGGGACCTCTTAACTGTCTACTCGTGAATTGTGCTCCGTTATCGGTGATTATGACCTTCGGTATGCCGAATCGAAACGCTTTGTTAAGACTGTTCGCCGTCGCCTTACGGAGGGGAATAATTTCTACCCACTTAGAGAATCGATCTTGAAATACGAGTACCATGGTATTTCCGTGCTTTGATCTTGGTAGCGGTCCTAAAAAATCGGCGCATACTGCAGCCCAAGATTCATCCGCGATCTGCGTCGGCATATTACCAGAGGTTTGCTGTTGACTGGGTTTATATATTTGGCAGGTTGGGCACTGTTGTACGTACCTTTTTATATCCCGGTGCATTCCAGGCCAATAATATCGATTAGCCGCTCTTATGATTGTTTTCCGGACCCCCATGTGCCCAGCCGTTGGACTGTCGTGAACTTCTTGGAGTATTCCGTCTCGCATAGGTTTGCCCACACATAACTTCCATGGCATCCCGTCGTCGTCGTCTACCTGAAATGTAAAGTAACGATATAACTCACCATTCTGGATAATATAATCCGGGAACTTCTCCGAGTTCCCTTTCACACCTTCTATTTTAGATTTTAACCATTTGCTCGTTGGTATTTCCTTTGCTTGTCCCAGCACGCAGAGTTGAGCATCTTGGGGTTGGCGTGAGAGTGCGTCGGCGACTACATTCAGTTTTCCCTTACGATACTGAATGTCAAACGAATGTTGCTGTAACTCTAGTGCCCATCTTGCTATACGACCAGAGGGACTCTCGATCGCGTTTAACCACTTCAGGGACAGATGGTAGGTAATAAAGGTGAATTTGTATCCATCCAAATAAGGTCTCATCTTTCGGAAGTCCCATACGACGGCCAAACACTCCTTCTCTGTTGGTGAATAGTTCTGCTCTGCCTTGTTAAGACGGCGGCTAGCATATGCAATGACTCGTTCTTCGCCCTCTAGCTCTTGAGTGAGAACTGCTCCTAATCCGAAAGCGCTTGCGTCCGTTTGCAGGGTAAATTTTTGTGTGAAGTCCGGGCATGCCAACACCGGTGCTTCAGTAAGCGAACAATTTAAGTTCTCGAATGCCTCCTGTTCTTGTCCAGACCACTTCCATCTGTTACCTTTCTTTAACATCGAGGTGAGGGGGTGTGATATGCGTGAAAAGTCTGGCACGAACCGTCGGTGCCAGGATGCGATGCCTAAAAATCTTCGTAATTATCTTATATTCGTGGCGCCTTAAGTTCTCTAATCGCTGAAATTTTGTCGGGGTCAGTGTGGATACCTTCTTCGCTTACCACGTGGCCAAGATATTTAAGCCGTTTTCTAAAAAACTCATTTTTCGGGATTTATTCGGAGGTTGGCTTGTCTTAGTCAGTCAAACACTTCGGTAAGGTGTGTGATGTGATCTTCTAGCGTTGTGCTTCTGATAATGATTTCGTCCAAATAGGCGAATGCATGTGGCTCGAGTTCTGGGCCGATAACGTGGTCTAACGCTCTTTGGAATGTCGCTGGTGCCGAGTGTAGGCCGAAAGGCATTACTCTCCACTGGAATAAGCCTCGCCCTGGTACGGTGAATGCCGTGTACTGCTTACTCGTTTCTTCTATTGGGATTTGCCAGTAGCCGTTCTTCAAGTCTAGACTGCTTATGAAATTTGCACTTCGCAATCGGTCTAGTATGTGCTGTATGCGTGGGAGAGGATATGCGTCGGGGACTGACTGTGCGTTCAGCTGTCGGTAGTCGACACATAATCTCCAACTTCCATTTTTCTTCTTTACCAGTACTATCGGGGCGCTGTGGGGACTCCGCGATGGCTCTATACATTTCTTCTCTAATAGTTCGTCGATCTCTTTATTGATTGCCTCTTGCATCTTAGGGTTACGTCGGAAGTACCTTTGCTTAATAGGGCGGCCATCCCGCATTACTATCGTGTGCATGGCGATATTCGATGTCCCACTAATGTTCTCAAATCGACGCAGCTCCTCGTCTAAGAAAGTTTTGATCCTTTTGGTATCTTTACCTGATGTATGTTCTGAACTTACAATTCCTTCGTTGTTGCTTGGTTCGTTACGACTGTTATTGTCCTCTATTATTGATGTGCACGCGATCACTTCTCGCGCCACCCCTTTCTACTGTAGTGTCAGGGAGTGGCCTCCGTGTATTTATTGAAAAAATGTATGCATAAAAACCAACTTGGCGGCCACCGTGGTGTGATGGTAGCGTGCTCCGCCTATCACACCGTATGCCCTGGGTTCGCACCCCGGGCAAAGCAACATCAAAATTTTAGAAATAAGGTTTTTCAATTAGAAGAAAATTTTTCTAAGCGGGGTCGCCCCTCGGCAGTGTTTGGCAAGCGCTCCGGGTGTATTTCTGCCATGAAAAGCTCTCAGTGAAAATTCATCTGCCTTGCAGATGCCGTTCGGAGTCGGCATAAAACATGTAGGTCCCGTCCGGCCAATTTGTAGGGAAAAATCAAGAGGAGCACGACGCAAATTGGAAGAGAAGCTCGGCCTTAGATCTCTTCGGAGGTTATCGCGCCTTACATTTATTTTTATAAAAACCAACTTTCTTAAGATAATTTTTTCTTTGCAAATGCAACCATGTGTACAGAAAATCGTGTGGTACGCTAAACTTCATTCCTGAGTAACTCACCTTGATTGACTTTCTCTCCATTTGCCATTTGCTAAATGTTTTCTTTGAGATAGTCGCTGTTTTTTTTTTTTTTGGGCCAGATGTGCATAAAATGTCTTCTGTACATTTTCGTGGGGTATTTGTGTTTATTTTTCCGACTGTATTTAATTAATTAATTCTCTTTCCAAAAATCACAGTTGCACAAGGTTCCTACACGGCATGAATAAATGCGAGACAATTAAAAATGTCCCTCTTAGAAAACATTAGGCAACAATTTTTTTAATTATTAGTGATTTTGGGCCAGAGTATAGTTTTTATTAATTTTTCCAAAAGGAGCTTTTCGGCCGATAAATAAAAAGACAAAAACTTTTGTTTTTTCTTATTCTCCTACGCGTTTCGATGTTTTTTATAACATCTTCATCAGGGAGTCTGGTTTATTCTAATAAAACATAAAACGAAAAAACAAACATTAAAAAGTTATTAATAACTAACATCAAGCAATAACATATTTTCCAACAGTTCACTTAAATTTAACATAATACAATAACATTTGAACTGCAATTTAGTCTTTAGACGTAACATTTAACATAAAACGTTTACCTTTAACATAAAATGTTTCCTTTTTACATGTAACATTTATTAACAAAAACGTTCATTCAACAACATACATATATATACAAACTAGCACAATTAAAATTTTCGACTGCGTCCATTGCCTCGTCCATTGCATTTGATGGCAGTTGTGTATGCGCCGTTTATATTATTTACGTCTTCTTTGAAGTTTACCGTCTTCTCTATTTTTTGTTGTATGCGTAACCCTTCGAGTGTTAGTCGCGTCCTCTCTCTCCTCTCTATATCTAAAATCTTAACATTATCGAAGTCCGCTGTATGGCATTTGTTGGTTAGGTGCTCAGCAATAGCAGTAGTCGTTTTCATATTTTTCGCATCTGATTTGTGCTCACTAATTCGGATGCCCAATGATCTCTTCGTTGTACCAATACGCATACAACAAAAAATAGAGAAGACGGTAAACTTCAAAGAAGACGTAAATAATATAAACGGCGCATACACAACTGCCATCAAATGCAATGGACGAGGCAATGGACGCAGTCGAAAATTTTAATTGTGCTAGTTTGTATATATATGTATGTTGTTGAATGAACGTTTTTGTTAATAAATGTTACATGTAAAAAGGAAACATTTTATGTTAAAGGTAAACGTTTTATGTTAAATGTTACGTCTAAAGACTAAATTGCAGTTCAAATGTTATTGTATTATGTTAAATTTAAGTGAACTGTTGGAAAATATGTTATTGCTTGATGTTAGTTATTAATAACTTTTTAATGTTTGTTTTTTCGTTTTATGTTTTATTAGAATAAACCAGACTCCCTGATGAAGATGTTATAAAAAACATCGAAACGCGTAGGAGAATAAGAAAAAACAAAAGTTTTTGTCTTTTTATTTATCGGCCGAAAAGCTCCTTTTGGAAAAATTAATAACAATTTTTTTAATTTCCAGCGAGTTACTCGCCACTCGTAGCAGACTGGTGGCTCTTATTATATTTTTGCTCTTTGGTATTAAGGCAGAGCCGCAATGAAGTTCTTCATACAGATGTTCAATGCAATCTTTTGCATGCCAGTAACATCGCCACAATCACGCGCATCTATATGAAATACTGCTTATGAGACGGGGCCTTTATATATGTGTCTAATACATACCTTCTCTTAAAATACTCAATTATTGCGTACAATAATGATTTTAAAAATTATTTTCAGTTTGTAAAATTTGCAAATATAAACGAAGACACACCATCGTACCACCGCCGTTATGATTTCTTTATTTCAAAATTTTCCGCTATGTGCCATGGAAACCATGACAACATTGAACTACGTGATAGTATTCGCTTGGCTGGTATTAAAGGTTTACAAGGTGTAATACGCAAGACCGTTTCGGATGATTTAGTGGAGAATATTTGGGACAAGGTGCATATGGAGAAAATTGTGCCGTCGCTTCTGTTCAATATGCAGGTGAGCTAAGTCTGATATATTATTCTATAGAAATTGCATGTTGTACTAACACAATCACATATTTATATTAACTGTACTTTCGTTTCAATTAAATTAAATATGAATTTTTCTCTTAATTTCGAAAATTTAATGCCGCTGAAAAAGTTTTGCATCAACGTTTTATTTGTGAAGAAAAATTTAATATCGGTAACAAAATATATTTTTTTATATTAAAATATTAGTTTTAGCAGAAAGTTGGGTGATTTATTTTAAGATTTATCGATTGAAAGAAAGTATAAGATGTTTGTTCCACGCGAGGCAGAAGTGAAAGCTCTCTCGTGTTGTTGTTGTTGTTGTTGTAGCAGCGCTTCGCCCCATCCAATAGGTACAACCAAAAACAAATTGTCATCAATGTCCTCTAACGGGAGTCCAAGGAAACTTGCAGTTTCAACAGGGTGGACCATAATGAGAGGAGTGTTCGAGGCGTTGGTTCCACATTACAATTAAAGAGATGGTTGGTGTCATATGGGGACACATTGCAAACAAGATATACATTTTGTATGTCGGGGTTGATTCTGGATAGGTAAGAGTTTAACATGTTACAGTGTCCAGATCGAAGTTGAGGTAGAGTGATTCGCGTTTCCCTGAGGAGTATGCGTTCCTCTTCCGCAAGTTTTGGGTACTGTTCTTTGAGTACTGGATTCACCGGGCAATTCCTAGCATAAAGGTCCGACGCCTGTTTGTGGAGTTCGCTGAGGACCTGCTTGTGTTTTTTGGCTTCATACGGCTGAGTTCTCAGGTGCCGTATTTCCTTATAATGCTTACGGAGATTACTCCTTAAGCCCCTGGGCGGTGTTGGCTCATCAATCAGATGTCTTGTGGGATGCCCAGGTTTCTGGATATTCAACAGGAACTGTTTGGTTAGTATCTCATTTCTCTCCCTGATGGAGAGTATTCTCGCCTCATTATGTAGATGGTGTTCTCGGGACATAAGAAGACAACCCGTGGCGGTTCTGAGAGCAGTATTTTGGAAGCCTGTAGCCTCTTCCAGTGAGTAGTTTTTAGACTTGGCCACCATATAGGGGACGCGTAGCATGCAATCGGCTGGCCAATTGCTTTGTAAGGTCCACCTTTTAAGACATGGGGAAGGCTAAACCCTTCCAGGTCTTGCAGTAACGTGCCATGGATGACCGTATCAAAAGCTTTTAATAGGTCTAGCGCAACGAGTACTGTTCTGTGGTGGGGGTCTGGATTTAAACCGCAATTTATCTGGGTGCTAATGGCATTTAGCGCGGTGGTGGTGCTATGGAGTTATCTAAAGCCATGCTGATGACAGGCTAGCTGCAAATTTGCTTTGAAGGAGGGGAGCAAAGTGGCTTCAAGCGTCTTGGCTACTGGCGATAGGAGAGATATGGGGCGATATGACTCTCCTATGTTAGCTGGTTTCCCAGGCTTTAGTAGCGGGACCACCTTGGCCATTTTCCATTTTTCGGGAATGACAAAGGTGGAAAGAGACAGCTTGAAGACATGTGCTAAATATTTGAAACCCTCTTTCCCTAGCCTTTTAAGCATCTCTCGTTTAATATTGGTCTGGGCTTCTGGCAAATCGCTTCAGATTGGGAACTCGCTTTCGCCAATCACTACAGTTAGCGTTTTGGATTGATTTATGTATCTTTTATTTTCGCCCTCTGGCTGCAGATTTTTGATTCTAACGTCGTATTGTTCTAACCTAATTTGCAACATTTTTAATTTTTATAATTTCGAAAAAATTTTAGAGTCGTCAATTTTTCTGATTCCTCAGAAAAAAAATATATTTACAACATAAAATTAAAAAATGGAAAAATATTTTGTCTCCTATTTCGTCTTCACCGCCGTATTTATCTAATATTTATCTCTATTAATCTCTCAAATACTTACTATACTAGAACAAGGCTAGATAATTTAAACTGTCCACAATGAACGCGTAAGCAGCTTATCGCGCAGTGTGCATGAGCTTTCAAAAATTAATACTTGTGCATACTAACGGAAATGATGACAATGGGACGCTGAATGCAAAATACACTTCGATTATAGACTGTTCATGGTCATTTTAGCATTTTTGAGCATAGGATTCATGGTTCTCAAAGAAGTTTTCATAGCTTCCGCAACCCAGTTGACAAACTAACCTACGCGAGGCGAATCCAGATACCAATATGCATGTATTATACACATATTTACGAGAATATCTAAAGAACAAAATGAGAAAACAGTGAGAATTTTAATTTGTTTTAAACGTAACTTGCCTCTCAACGGTTTTACCTTGTAAAATTTGTGTCATGGTTTTTACTGATCATAAGTAGTTAATTATTCGCAGCTAAGCAGAGCTCACAGAGTATATAAATTTTGTTCGCATAACGGTACCCCGTAAAGGCATAAACTAATCGAGATAGATATAGACTTCTATATATCAAAATGATGGCGAAAAAAGAAATACATTTAGCCATGACCGTCGGTCCGTCCGCCCGTCTGTCCGTAAACACGATAACTTGAGTAAATTTTGAGGTATCTTAATGAAATTTGGTACGTAAGTTCCTGGGAACTCATCCCAGATCGCCATTTAATATGAACGAAATCGCACTATAACCACGCCCACTTTTTCGATATCGAAAATTTCGAAAAACTGGAAAAGTGCGATAATTCATTACCAAAGACAGATAAAGCAACTGTAGTGCCATAGTAATTCACCGCATTACATTGTAGCTGGCAACTCCCCTCTTTGGAAAAGTGCAAGATGCAACCATGCATCAGATGGACTTGGCATCACTAAAATGTTAGAGTCGAGCAACGCGGAGAGTTTCTGATTGCTTGAAACTGCCGTTGCTCGACGCCATCATTAATTTCGTTGCTAAGCAACGTAAGGAAAAATGTGCCTAGTCACAGAGCTGCGTTAGCGGCAGTTTTCAGTTTTAAGCTAACCGGCAACCTAGCTATTACAACGCGAGTTATGAAAGAAAACTAAAATTTATACATATATATATACTAAAGTAACCGACACTAAACTGTTTTATATTAAAGAACCCATACATATATCTATTAAAGAAAACTAACGGAATTAAACTGTGTTTTAATAAAAAGAAATTAGAAAGAAAATAGTGGGTAGTGAGCGCAGAAAGTTCCTGCAGGATCCCAATATGGATCCTCGATATGGCGACCGTGGGCCGAAGCCCTGTAAATACGGCGAATGGCCAAAAGAAGGCAAGCCTCCCAACAGGCATGGGTGCACTAATTAAAGTGGATAAAACCCACAAAATTTATAAATTCGAAACCTATAAAAAATTCATAAAATCGAAAAAAATGAAAAATTAGCAAAAATACATACATATATACAAGAAAAATACAAAAAAAAAAGTATAAAATTTAAAAATATCTACAAAAAAATACATAAAACATTTGAACATTTCTACAAAAAAAAAAGTTACAAAAGTTTAAAAATAAAAATCAAAAATCTACAAAAAAAAAATACAAAATTTATAAAAACCCTACAAAAACAAATTTAAAAAAAATTTAAAAATCTACAAAAAAAAATACAAAAACTTAAAAAACCATTTACAAAAAATATATATAAAATTTAAAACCATTACAAAAAAATATAAAACTGAGAAAAATCTACAAAAACAATTTAAAATCATTAAAAACCAAAAAAAAAATATATATAAAAATTGACAAAAATCTACAAAAATTTGGAAATTTGGATATATTCAAATATATATTCAAAAATATTAAAATTACAAAATTTAAAAAATGTACAAATAGACATATACATAAATTAGTGGATAATGGTACATGGCTGTGGCATTGGTTTTGGCAGTGGCTAGCGAGAAAAATATTTTGTGGAGACATTTTAAGAAAATATATACGTTTAAAAGAAAATTTTATAAAAATAACGGAGATAAAAAGAAAATTCGGAATTAATAATACAACGAACTAATTAGATACAGAAATAATATAATTCAAAAAAAGAGAAAAGCTCAAATATACGGTTTGGCATAAACTGTACAAAAATCAGTAGTGAAAAACGGCACTAGCCACGCCACTTTAATAACGGCACACCGCCGTAACATCATGACCAACAGCAGCAAAACAGCAAGCGGTAGTAGGTGCAGCGGCAGTGGTATGCGAAAAATTTTTTTATTACATATATACATTTTATAGGTTACACTTTTCAATTTTCATCATTATATAAACTAAATTACAAATTTTTATTAAAGAAATAAACATAAAATATTATATCAATTTTTCCAACTTTCTGAAAATTTTTTCAAAAAAATTACTTACCATACTAATTACAAAATTTGTTTCATTACATTCAAAGTAAATTAAACTAAATTATCTACTACAAAAAACAACAATAATTTTTCACATACATATAGGTATATGCGTAAGCTTACAGGTAGGCACTGTGGGACAGGGTCGGACTAAAGCTTTATTTGGTATTTTCAAAATTTGCCATAATTAATAATTAACCATAAAAATTGTTGGTTTAAGGTCCCACTCTGCCCTACAGTGGGCTCCATCACAAAAGAATACAAACAAAAATTTTGTTACTTTTTCAAAAGCGGTGCGTCCGCATATAAACAGTTAAAAATATGATAACAATTTTTCTTTAAAGCGGTGCGTCCGTGTGTAAACATGACATACATTTTTTTAATCCCGGTGCGTCCGAGGACATTTATATTACAATTTTGAAAAGATGCGGTGCGTCCGTTTCAGGTCTTATATGAAATTATTTGCCATTCTTTAATTTTTGCATTTAGATAATAAAAATTCAATTAAAAATTATAATTTTTGCCATACATTTCAAATTCAAAATTTTTTTCTCAAATTCTGTACATTTAAAAATTCTTACATTTCAATAAATATATTCGTAAACAATATTTAACATCTTTTAAATTGCATGTGAATTCCAATTCCCACTTCCCGTTCTGCATGAAAAATTTTCAGCTAATTCCAATCATTTGCGGACAACAAAAGCGTAAAGTAAATATTTTTGAATCTTTCTTTTCATTAACTAATAACTAACTTTAGTATTTCAATAAAATCCACTAACCAAAGTTTTTTGCAATAAGTATTCGCTAACCAATTTTATAATTATAAAATATAAAAGCTTTCAAAAATACACACTTTCACAAACTTCCTTTTAAAATATTTTCATAAATTTCCTTTAAAATACTTTCATAATTTTCTTTTGAGCTCAACTTAAATCAGTTCTATAAGCAAAATGAAGATTTTCGTTAAATTACCGGATAATTCTTTCAGTTTTCAAATTCAAAATCCTTTAAATTCAATTTTTACCCAATCTTCAAAAATAATTTCCACATATTTTGCTCCAATAAAATTTTAATATTTCGTCTGTTCGTTTCAACACGTATGGACCTAAGAAATGGGAAGGTAGTTTCTAAAAATTCACATCCAGGTTCAAATTCCAAAAATTAAGAGCAAAATTTAGATTCCAAAAACCGCTTCAGCTTCAACTGCATCTTCAGTTGATACCTTAACAAGTGAACATAATAAATTATCCCTGAGTGCAGACTTTTTAGGATTTGCTGATCAACCTGTAATTCCAAATTCTAGTTTTTCTATTCTAATTCCGATTCTTAACGTTACAACCATGGCCACAATCGAGGAGAAAAAATCGTTTATTAGTACTTGTGCCTCGATTATGAGAGAAAACTACAGTGGAGACCCGTTAGCACTTGGCTAATTTATAAATACAGTAGAATTAATGGAAGTATTCTCTAACGAAACTTTAACCCCTACTTTCATTGCAATTTTTAAAATCCAAGCTCGAACGCAAAGCGCGCGAAGCCCTACCAACGCATATAGAATCAGTCAGCCAAATTAAAGAAGCGCTATGTAGTAAAATTAGGCCAGACAACTCGAAAGTTGTCGCGGGAAAAATTGCAGCCTTAAGAGTAACAAATATCAATTTTTCAGAATTTTCCAAGCAGGTAGAAGAGCTTTCTGATTCGTTAGTACGCTGTCTAATCATTGAAGGTATGACGCAGGCAAAAGCCCATGAGATGGCGGTTGAACAAACCATTAGCGTTTGTAGATTAAATAGTAGGTCAGATATGGTGAAATCAATTCTTGCGTCAACAACCTTCAAAGATTCATAGGACGTTGTAGCGAAAATAATTATAGAGAGAGAACAGGAAGTTAAAGAGCGGCAATTGTTAGCGTTTCGGTCACGGCCGATAAGATATAGTAATTTCCGTGGAAATCCCAGAGGCAACAGTAATTTCAGATATAACAACAATAGTAATTTTCTATTTAACAATAACGCAAATAGGTAACACAATAACACAAATTTCCGAAACAACAATTATAACAGAAGCAATAATCGCAATTATAATAGAGGCAATAACAATTCTGACAACAATAATAATAATCGGTCCGTAAATAACAGAAATTCCAATAATCAGGGTTCAAATTCTAGAAATTCAGCCAACACGAGGGAGCAGGAGCAATTCGACTAAATACTTCTCAATCAATATTTTGTCTAAATTTAAATTTTTCCTATTTCGTCGAAGTCGCTTGTAGCGATTCTCATAAAATATGTTCTTTTCTAGTAGATTCACAGGCAGATATTTCATTAATAAAAATTTCCAGTTTGGCAAACGATGTAGAAGTAGACGATAGTAGCGTAATAAATATAACAGGCGTAACAACAGACACTAGGAACAGTTAATACAAGCATAATTGCATCAAATACATTTTTTCCTCTGACTCTTCACGATGTCAATGCCAACTTTAATATTCCTTCGGACGGTATAATAGGGAAAGACTTTCTAAAAACGAACAAATGCATAATCAATTATGCTAACGACACAATTATATTCGGACAAGGGACAGGAAAGGTAAATATTTAAATTTTGCATAGCACTTCAACAAATACTCTTGTAATTCCACCAAGATACGAAGTTTTTCGTGTTTTTAGTTTGAAAAATTCGACAAGTCCAGTTTTTGTTGATTCTCAGGAACTTTGTAACGGTGTTTTCACAGCCAAATGTATCGTTGATACAAAAAACCCAATAATAAAAGTTATAAACACCACCGACGAGGTCAAGTACGTAAAATATTCCAATATTCAAACTGAAGACATAAAAAACTTCAATGTCTATCGCATAAATGAAACACCTATCGATTAAAAACGCATAGAAGAGCTTAAATCAATTTTAGCAAAACAAATGCCTTCTTATGCCAAAAAGAAATTACTTGATTTATGTTTGAAATATTCTGATATTTTTGCATTAAAAACCGACTTAATGACGCTTAATAATTTCTACGAACAAAAACTTAGATTAACTGACAAAACTCCTGTCTATATTAAAAATTACCGTTTGCCATACACACAACGCGAAGAAATAAATAAACAAGTCGAAACCCTATTACAGAATGATTTAATCGAACCTAGTTTCTCAAATTATAACAGTCCTTTAATTTTCGTACCGAAAAAAGATCCAAGAGGCAAAAAGTCGTATCGTATGTGCGTAGATTTCAGAGCAGTTAATAAAAAGCTTATAGCCGACAAATTTCCACTAGCACGCGTTGATGACATACTCGACAAGCTTGGCAGAGCCAAATACTTTTCAACTTTAGATCTTTTTTCTGGTTTTCACCAGATACCCCTTCACCCTAAATCTAGAGACATAACGTCTTTCAGTACAGATCGAGGAGCTTTTCGTTGGAAAGTTTTACCTTTCGGGTTAAATATAGCACCAAACTCTTTTTCTCGTATGATGTCAATAGCATTTTCAGGCATTTCGCCAAATCAGGCTTTTATGTATATTGACGACGTTATCGTCATTGGATGTAGTGAGACACACCACCTTAAAAATTTAGAAAAAGTTTTCGAAACCTGTAGAAAGTTTAATTTAAAGCTGAATCCAAATAAGTGCAATTTCCTTCGTTCCGAAGTAACTTTTCTAGGCCATAAATGCACGTCAAAAGGTTTGATGCCAGATGATTCGAAAATAGACGCTATTAAAAGGTATACTAAACCAAAAGACAAAGATGCGGTTAGGCGATTTGTCGCGTTTGCAAATTACTACAGGCGATTTATACCGAATTTTGCGTCTCTGGCAGCGCCTTTAAATCGTTTAAATCGGAAAAAAGTTGAATTTGTTTGGGATGAAGCGTGCGAAAACGCTTTCGAAAAACTAAAACTTGCATTAATGTCTCCTCAACTTCTACAATACCCTGACTTCACAAAATAATTTATGATTACAGTAGATGCTTCTAAGAGTGGCTGTAGTGCTATATTGAGCCAAAAGCATGGTGATAACGATTTACCAATTTGTTTTGCGTCAAAATCTTTTAATAAAGCAGAACAGAAAAAAACAATTATCGAATTAGAACTCCTAGCAATACATTTCGCTATAAAGCATTTTAGTCCATATGTTTACGGTACAAATTTCACAGTAAAATCCGATCATAGACCACTAGTTTATCTTTTTAACATGAAAGATCCTTCGTCCAAACTTTCTAGAATTCGATTAGAACTGTCAGAATATAAATTTACGATTGAATATATAAAAGGAAAATCTAACGTTGTGGCTGATGCTTTTTCACGCATTAGTATAGACGAAATAAAAGAATCTACAAAGCATGTTTAGCAGTCCAAACGCGATCACAAACCAAACAAAAGGAATTACAAAATAAAGACGATACTTTTAATGATACTTTTTGCGAAACGTCTAAAGTACATGTTTATGACAAATTTTCATACAATTTTTCAAATAAGATACCGCGAATAAAGTCGACTATACAATTTAATAAAAATAATGAGATCTCCAATATACAAATTTATGCGCATTTAAAACATAAAAAACTAAATTTACTTAATTTTGTGATAGCTAACGGAAAAACAAATTTAGATGAGTTATTTTCGAGGCTTGAAAAAGTAGCCGGCAGTCACAATATTAAGCAGCTAGAATGGGCAAAAAATGATTCAAAGAATTTTCAATTACAAATTTTAAAATCAGCGGTAATAAAATTTTAAAATAATTACAAATAATACTAACAGACCCTGTAGAAACTGTAACAGAAACAGAGCAAAAACAAAAACTTATGACAATTTATCATGAGGATCCTTTGTTAGGCGGTCATTGCGGTACAAAACGATTATATTCAAATTAAGAACAAAATACTATTGGAGATATATGACTCGTGACATAGCTAAGTTTGTTAAAAAATGCAATAAATGCCTTTTGAATAAAGTAAAACCAAAAACAAAGGAAAATCTTGTGTTGACTCCAACACCCTGCAAACCCTATGACATAGTAATTGTCGATACAATAGCTCCACTTCCGGAATCAAAATATGGTAACAAGTTCGCTGTTACTATGATTTGTGACTTTTCTAAATACCTGGTAACAGTAGCTGTACCATATAAATCAGCAAAAACTATTACTTGTGCTATTTTTGAAACCTTTATATTAACATATAGTACAATGAAAGCTATTAGATCCGATTTAGGAACGGAATATAAAAACGAATTATTCTCTGAATTAACACAACTTTTAAAGATTGATCATGATTTCTCAACAGCTTACCACCACGAAACTGTTGGTACTGTTGAAAGAAATCATAGAGTCTTTAAAGAATACTTACGTGCATATCTAAACGAAACGTATTCAGATTGGGATACATATTTAAAATACTTTACATTTTTACACAATACTACAAGTAGTTCGGTTTTTGATAATAAATTTACTCCGTTTGAATTAATATTTGGCAGAAAAACTACAATGCCACACGAATTGCAAAAAGAGCAAATTGATCCGATCTATAACGTAGAAAATTACGCGAAAGAGCTTAAGTTTAGAATGCAAACATCGCATAAAATTGCAAAAAATTTGATTAATAAGCATAAAATTAGAAATAATTATTTATATTTATTAGATAAAATGGCTAAGCCTTTAGAAATTAAAGTTAATGATAGAGTTTTAGTAGAAACAGAACCTAGAAATAAATATAAAAATATATATCAAGGTCCCTACATTGTAAAAAATATTGATGGACCAAATATAACGATTAGTGATAGAAGTAATCAGAATGAAAAAATTGTACATAAAAACCGAGTACAAAAAATTAATTTAATTGTTAAAGTTCCGTACTTCCATCTCTTATAAATTTAACTAAATAATCTTTAAGACATAAATCTTTTTTAGGAATACGCCAATGAAGGCAAAAGAAAATAATTTTTAAGGTACCAAATAAATATAAATTTACTAACGTAGATCCTACAATAAGAATAAAAAGCAAAAAACCGGTTCATTTCAAACTATAAATCAAATATTTTACAACAAAATTTTTTTACATATCTCATTTTCTTTAAAAATTAAAATTTTAATTCTCTTTTTAAAAAAAAAAGTTGCACTGTTCTGAACGAACGAGTCCCGGGTTAACACCGTTCATTCAAAATATTACAACAAATTACTAAAGCCCAAAGAAGAATGTGGCAAGATTAATTACTAATTTTACCAAATTCTTCTTTTCTAAAGGGGGATGATGTAGTGCCATAGTAATTAACCGCATTAAATTGTAGCTGGCAACTCCCCTCTTTGGAAAAGTGCAAGATGCAACCATGCATCAGATGCACTTGGCATCACTAAAAATGTTAGAGTCGAGCAACGCGGAGAGTTTCTGATTGGTTGAGACTGCCATTGCTCGACGCCATCATTAATTTCGTTGCTAAGCAACGTAAGGAAAAATGTGCCTAGCCACAGAGCTGCGTTAGCGACAGTTTTCAGTTTTAAGTGAACCGGCAACCTAGCTATTACAACGCGAGTTATTAAAGAAAACTAAAAGTTATACATACATACTAAATTAACCGAATCTAAACTGTTTTATATTAAAGAACCCATACATATATCTATTAAAGAAAACTAACGGAATTAAACTGTGTTTTAATAAAAAGAAATTAGAAAGAAAACAGTGGGTAGTGCGCGCAGAACGTTCCTGCAGGATCCCAATATGTATCCTCGATACAACGAAACTTGGTAGGTGGGTTAATCTTATGACGCAGAATAGAAAATTTGTAAAATTGTGGACAATGGGCGTGGCACCGCCCACTTTTAAAAGAAGGTAATTTAAAAGTTTTGCAAGCTGTAATTTGGCAGTCGTTGAAGATATCATGATGAAATTTGGCAGGAACCTTACTCCTATTACTATATGTGTTCTAAATAAATATTAGCAAAATCGGATGACGAACACGCCCACTTAAAGAAAAAAATATTCAAAACTCAAATTTTAACAAAAACTTTGATATCTTTACAGTATATAAGTAAATTATGTCAAAATTTAACTCCAGTAATGGTATGGTGCAACAAAACACAAAAAATAAAATATCAAAACGAGCGTAGCTCCGCCCTTTTTCATTTAATGTGTCTAGAATAATTTTAATGCCATAAGTCGAACAAAAATTTACCAATCCTTGTGAAATTTGGTAGGAGCATAGCTTCTATGACGATAACTGTGTTCTGTGAAAATGGGCGAAATCGATGCAAGCCACGCCCAGTTTTTATATACAGTCAACCGTCTGTCCTTCCGCTCGGCCGTTATACGACGATAACTTGAGCAAAAATCGATATATCTTTACTAAACTTAGTTCACGTACTTATTTGAACTCACTTCATTTGGTTTGGCGAAATCCGACTATGGCCACGCCCACTTTTTCGATATCAAAAATTTCGAAAAATTAAAAAAATGCCACAATTCTATACCAAATACGAAAAAAGGGATGAAACATGGTGATTGGATTGGTTTTTTTACGCAAAATATAACTTTGGAAAAAACTTTGTAAAATCGGTGTGACACCTACCATATTAAGTAGAAGAAAATGAAAAAGTTATGCAGGGCGAAATCAAAAGCCCTTGGAATCATGGCAGGAATACTGTTCGTGGTATTACATATATAAATAAATTAGCGGTACCCGACAGATGATGTTCTGGTTTACTCTGGTCCACATTTTGGTCGATATCTGGAAAACGCCCTTACATATACAACTATGTGGCACTCCCTTTTAAAACCCTCAATACTTTTAATTTGATACCCATATCGTACAAACACATTCTAGAGTCACCCCTGGTCCACCCTTATTGCGATATCTCGAAAACGCGTCCACCTATAGAACTAAGGCCCACTACGTTTTAAATAATCATTAACCCCTTTCATTTGATACACATGTCATACAAACACATTCCAGGGTTACCCTAGCTTGATTTTCCTACGAATTATGAAGGAAAATCGTCCCAAAAAACGTCACCCCTGGTCTACAAGTTGGTCGATATTTCCCAAACATATGTAATATGGAATTAAAAACCACTTATAAACTATCTACGAAACCCTATGAAACCAACGCAGCTAACCTCTCAGCTGAGTATGTAATATTCGGTTACACCCGAACTTAGCCTTCTTTACTTGTTTTTGCTGTAAATTCTATAACGGAACTTAGTCCAAGGCATCTAAAAGTATATTGCTCAATTTACGAATGATATAAAGTTCCCTAAGGGACAAGAAAATATTGGGCAGATACTTTATCTACAGCCTTTGAAGTAGAAGCAATACAGAATTCAGAAATTAATTTCAAAATTTTACAAAATTAGTAGGAACAAGATAGTAAATTAAATAATCACGTATCTGGGCAAACATTTCCAAACGTAAACTTAGTTGAAATTCCTGTTTTAAATTTTAACATTTGGTCCGAATCATCTCGAGATTATCCTAGAACATTCATTCCGAATAGCTTACGCAAAACAGTGTTTGAGAAGTTGCATGGGATATCGCATCCGGGTATTAAAACTATTCGCTGACTAGTCATAAAAAAGAATTTTTGACCTAACATGAACAAAGAAATTAATGCGTGATCAAAAGAATATATTAGTTGTCAAAAGTCTAAAGTTTACCGGCATACCAAATCTCCAGTGAGTAAAATTTTAATACCGACGAAAATATTCGCCCACATTCATTTACATATTGTAGGGCCATTACCCATTTAAAAGGTACATCGCTATATTTTAACGATAGTTTGAGAGGTTGCCTCGTTGGCCGCAGGCAAGTTAAGCTTTTATTACAAAAAAGCATTAAAAAAAAAACTTGGCGGACTTGCGTTATTTAATTGAATCCAACTTAAAATTAATTACAATAATATTCTTATTTCCAATTTACACCTATGGTTGCTTACATTGTAGCATTTACTTATCAAAGTTTTTACAATCTATATTGCTGAAATTTATGATTTTTTACTCTTTTTTGGCAATTTGCCACGCCCCCATAATATACCTTCAAATTGAGCTTAAAAACAAGCAAGGAAGGCTAAGTTCGGGTGTAACCGAAAATTACATACTCAGCTGAGATCTTTGGAGACAAAATAAGGGAAAGTAACTATGTAGGAAAATGAACCTAGGGTAACCCTGGAAAGTGTTTGTATGACATGGGTATCAAAGGGAAGGTATTAAAGAGTATTTTAAAAGGGAGCGGGCCATAGTTCTATAGGTGGATGCTTTTTTGAGAAATCGCCATAAAGGTGGACCAGTGGTGACTCTTGAATGTGTTTGTACGATATGGTATCAAATGAAAGGTGTTAATGCGTATTTTAAAAGGGAGTGGGCCTTAGTTCTATAGGTGGACGCGTTTTCGAGATATCGCCATAAAGGTGGAGCAGGGGTGAGTCTAGAATGTGTTTGTACGATATGGGTATCAAATGAAAGGTGTTAATGAGTATTTCAAAAGGGAGTAGCCCTAATTTGTATATGTGAAGGCGTTTTCGATATATCGACCAAAATGTGGGCCAGGGTGACCCAGAACATCATCTGTCGGATACCGCTAATTTATTTATATATGTAATACCACAAACAGTATTCCTGCTGTGATTCCAAGAGCTTTTGATTTCGCCCTGCATAACTTTTTCATTTTCTTCTACTTAATATGGTAGGTGTCACACCCATTTTATAAAGTTTTTTCTAAAGTTATATTTTGCGTCAAAAAACCAATCCAATCACCACGCTTCATCCCTTTTTTCGTATTCGGTGTAGAACTATGGCAATTTTTTCATTTTTCGAAATTTTCGATATCGAAAAAGTGGGCCTGGTAATAGTCGGATTTCGCCCATTTTTATTACCAAGATACAAGTGAGTTCAGATAAGTACTTGAACTAAGTTTAGTAAATATATATCGATTTTTGCTTAAGTTGTCTTGTTAACGGCCAAGCGGAAGGACAGCCGGTCTACTGTGTATAAAAACTGGTCGTGTCTTCAACCGATTTCGCCCATTTTCACAGAACACAGTTATCGTCATAGAAGCTATGCCCTTACCAAATTTCGCAAGGATTGGTAAATTTTTGTTTGACTTATGGCATTAAAAGTATTCTAGACAAATTAAATGAAAAAGGGCGAAGCCACGCCCTTTTCGAGATTTTCTTTTATTTTTGTATTTTGTTGCACCATATCATTTCTGGAGATGAATGTTGGCATAATTTACTTATATACTGTAAAGATATTCAACTTTTTGTTAAAATTTTACTTTGACATTTTTTTTTAAAGCGGGCGTGTTCGTCGTCCAATTTTGCAAATTTTTATTTAGCACACATATAGTAATAGGAGTAACGCTCCTGCCAAATTTCATCATGATATTCTCAACGACTGCCAAATTACAGCTTGCAAAACTTTTAAATTACCTTATTTTAAAAGTGGGCGGTGCCACGCCCATTGTCCAAAATTTTACTAATTTTCTATTCTGCGTCACAAGGTCAACCCACCTACCGAGTTCCATCGCTTTATTCGTCTTTCGTAATGAATTATCACACTTTTTCGGTTTTTCGAAGTTTTCGATATCGAAAAAGTGGGCGTGGTTATAGTACGATTTCGTTCATTTTAAATAGCGATCTGAGATGAGTGCCCAGGAACCTGCATTACAAAATTCATTACGATACCTCAAAATTTACTCAAGTTATCGTGTTTACGGACAGACGGACAGACGGGCATGGCTACATGAATTTCTTTTTTCACTCAGATCATTTTGATATATAGAAGTCTATATCTATCTCGATTAGTTTATGCCGTTACGGGGTACCATTATGCGAACAAAGTTAATATACTCTGTGACCTTTGCGTAAAAATAAAAAAAATAAATGTAAGGCGCGATAACCTCCGAAGAGATCTAAGGCCGAGCTTCTCTTCCAATTTGCGTCGTGCTCCTCTTGATTTTCCCTACAAATTGGCCGGACGGGACCTACATGATTTTATGCCGACTCCGAACGGCATCTGCAAGGCAGATGAGTTTTCACTGATAGCTTTTCATGGCAGAAATACACCCGGAGCGCTTGCCAAACACTGCCGAGGGGCGACCCCGCTTAGAAAAATTTTCTTCTAATTGAAAAACCTTATTTCTAAAATTTTTGATTTTGCTTTTCCCGGGGCCCTTTGCGTAGCTGAGTATAAAAACCGTTTTAACCCTAGAAAGATAACGTACGTCTGAGAGACGTGTTCAAGTTTAAGGACCCTAAAGATATCAAAAAAAACCTAAATTTTTTTTTTTAATCATTTATTTGATATAGAAAAATATTGTTTTTTTAATATATAAAAAATTAAGTTTGACTTTTCTTGGACTTGTCCTTACAAACATCAGTCTTTTTCGAAGGACCTCAGTTTATAGCAAAAAATTAAAATAAAATACATTTTTTTGTACTTCAATTGAATTAATTAACTGTTTTAAACTATACTTAAAAAATATTAGCTAAAATTACCATTTTAGGCAAAAATTACATATACAATTTGTAGTCACGTAAAAGAAAACGATACATCTCTTAGATGTATTTTTAAAAAACAATCGTATATATTTCAGCAAACAAAAAAGTTACTACTGAAAAACCATCCCCCCCTTCCCCCCCCCCCCCCCCCCCATTTTTGAGCAAGGGTGATAATGATACTGCTGATGCCAGCTCTGTCGATCTCGGCATTAAGTAGGGAGAAAAGCGCAACAAAGAATACAAAGAGTCATAGAGTTGTTGTTGGATGCAATTTAAGCGAAGAACTTGCTGTTGCTTCTTCCATAAAATGGTTACACTTGGCTTCGTTTAAACCGTCAGTCACTGCTAATGATATAGTGGAATACGTCTCCAAACATACGTCAATTAAATCATCAAACTTATATTGTAATGCGCTTATTAAAAGAGGTAACGATACTAACTCTTTAAGAAGAGTAAATTTTAAACTTGGAACCTCTCCTATACTTTGCTATAAGCTCTTAAGCTCTAACATTTGGCCAGCCAATGTAACAGTGCAGCCGTTTAAATTTTTTCAAAAGCGGGGAGAGGCAGCAACAATAACATAAATGTTGTGGTGCCGCAAAATATCAACGTATCAATTAGCTCAAAATACTCTTTATACTATCAGAGCGTTGGTGGCATGCGCACCAAAGCGGGCCAAACTCATCGCGATACATCATTGCATGAATATGACTTCGTGGCTATTACTGAAACTTGGCTAAACTGTGCCATATCTTCAAGCGAATACTTCGATGATCACTATAATGTGTACCGAAAGGATCGGGATGTTCTAGCTACTGGGCACGAGAAGGGTGGTGGTGTTTTACTGGCTGTAAGAGCAAATTTGTGCAGTAACGCAATCAGTCTTGATTTATCCGATGGGTTGTTAGATCAAATCTGTGTTAGAGTTAAATTTACTAGCAACAAATCATTAATACATTTAGTTTCTTATATTCCTCCTGGTAGTGATATAGAAATGTATGTAAAACATTTAGAAAATGTGATTGCAATCTCAAATTCTCTAAATTCTGGTGATGAAATTATTTTCTTAGGCGACTTTAATCTACCCAATATCTCTTGGGAAAATCATAATAAAACTTTAATGCCGCATTATCTCAGCTCCAGCGTCGAAATCTATGTCGTAAGCACTTTGCTCTCTCATGGTTTCCTGCAACGTAACGGAGTTCAGAATGACAATAATAAAATTCTAGATCTAATATTTGGTACTAATAATTTAAAAGTATCATGCCATGAATGTCTATCTCCAATTTTGAATAATAGTTTTCATCATAAGGCTATTTTTCTTAGTATTATGTTTTATAGTTTCGATACCGTAAAAGATGAACCACTAGCTCGGCGTGATTACATGAGTGCCGATTATGAGTCTATAAATAATTTTTTGCACTCTTCCGATTTGGAGTTTCTGAAAAATTCCGGCTGTCCCAATACTTCTTACGAGATATTGTGTTCCATTTTTTCTGAAACCATCTCTAATTTTGTTCCCCTAAAAAGATGCGCAGCTAAAAACAAGCCACCTTGGTTCAATCTAAGACTCTCTAACTTGAGAAATAAAAAGAATAAGGCTTTTAAGAAGTTCAAGAATAATAGTTCTGAAGTCAATCGTCTTAACTTCATTCATTTAAGAAAGGAGTATGATCATCTTCATAACTTCTTATTTAGGCACTATATGTATACCGTTGAAACGAATTTAAAGTACAATCCGAGAGGATTTTGGAAATTCATAGATTCCAGGAGGAAAACAAATGGATTCCCAACGAACTTGGAATATGATGGCGCTATCTCTGACAATACTGTCGAGTCCTGCGACTTGTTTGCAAAGTTTTTTCAGAAAGTTTATGAGAATCATAGCATTCCTATATCGCCTACATTTCATTCCATACCTTTACCTTCTATAACCTCCTTTTCAATCGCCGAAGAGGACGTACTATCCGCTATTTCATCGCTAAAGTCCAGTTCCAAACATGACTCCGAGGGATTTGCGCCTGTATTTTTCAAGCGTTGCTGCTATACTTTAGCTAATCCCATATCCCAGCTTTTCCAGCATTGTATCAATAAGGGTACTTTTCTCGAACAGTGGAAGTTATGTCACATTGTTCCGGTCTTTAAGTCTGGTGATCGTAATGATGTTTGTAATTATAGGCCTATCGTTATACAGGGGACACTGGCCAAATTGTTCGATTACATAATCCAATCAAAGTTATTTGACCATGTTCGGGATTTTATCTCTAAAGATCAACACGGCTTCTTTCCTGGAAGATCAACCTGTTCGAACTTGGCCCTATTAACGAATAGTATAGTGGGTGCGTTCGGAAAGCAGGCACAACTTGATGTGATTTACACAGACTTCTCCAAAGCCTTCGATAAGGTATGTCATACCATACTTTTGCAGAAGTTACGAAGTTACGGAGTTAGTGGCATTCTCATTAATTTCTTCGCTAGTTTTCTGTCAAACAGGAAACTATTTATTAAGTTAGGGAATACAACCTCAAGACTATTTATCGACGCGTGGTCAGGTATACCTCAGGGTACTCACTGCGGACCACTGCTATTTCTTTTATTTATTAACGACCTACCGAATTGCTTTAAATTCGCTAAGTGCCTAATGTTCGCGGATGACGTCAAACTTTTTTGTACCGTTCGTGATGCAAGTGATAGCCATAAGTTACAAGTCGATCTCAATTCACTGAATCAGTGGTGCACTTTGAATTGTCTCAAACTGAACATCAATAAATGCTGTGTTGTCACCTCTAGGAAGTCTAACAACATAATATTTAGTTACAATATAGACAATTGTGCTCTAGAGGGTTCATAAGAAGAAATTCAATGGATTTCAGAGATCCTTGCACTTTAAAAGCTCTACATATCTCTTGTTCGAAGCAGACTAGAGTATTGTTCTCTAATATGGTGCCCATACTATGAAACCCACTCAAACAAAATCGAAAGAGTTCAAAAAGTTTTCACGAAATTTGCTCTAAGAAAGTTACCGTCGCAAGGTAATCTTCCTTCTTATATTGGTAGACGGAAACTAATGGGCTTGCAGTCCCTATATGATGGGAGAATATACTTCTCAATACTTTTTATTTATAATGTCATTAATAATAACATACACTGTGACGACTTATCTAATTTGGTCAATTTATATGAGCCGCCTCGTAACTTAAGAAATAATCGCTTATTGGTAGACACATTCCACTCTACTAATTACGCCATGAACGAGCCGATTGCTAGGAGCGTTAGATTATGCAATACCTATGCAAGCGTTATTGAGTTTAATGATAGTATAAGTATATTTAAATTAAAATTATACACTATTTTTAATTGATTAACTGCGTACTATATCTAATCTGTAAGAATTAAATTCTGTAGACTGAACTTAAACTTAAATAAATAATATGTAGTTGATATGTATAAAAGAGCGCACAGTTAAAAACAAAATTAAATACATATTTATATCAAATTTTTAGTCTGGCGATTTGACACCCGTTGAAGATGCCACTCATATTACTCCACCAGTTTTAGCAGAAGAAGTATTACGCGAATTAGTCGGGCGTGCATCTTTTGGTCATATTCGCAGTGTACTAAAACCATTATTAACGTAAGTGAATACAAAAGTATAAGGCTGGCTATATTTCGAAACATTTTGTACGAACTTTTCTGATCCTGTTAATACTGTTTTTATTTTTTTAATGTTTTTTTTTTTTGCTGTTCCGGACGAAAAGCATCCCAGCCAGCATTTTTTGAAAATTTTGACCAAAAAATATTCAAATAACATACCCCAAGATGATTAAAAACGTTCAAATTTAAAAGCATTTTCTGTTCGAAAATTAACGTATCGTCAGGAGAAAAATGTACCATAAATGTGATTATTCTTGAATAATCATTTATGATTCATATTTCGAAACGCTTTTTGTTCATATCTGATATCATTGTAAAATTGGGCTTTAATTGTTCTAGAGTAATATTTGAATACTTTTCACAGTTATTTTCTGATCATATTCGTGAACATATTTTAATCATTTTGGTTGAGATTTTTGAATCATTTTTGAATGCGATTATCATGCATTTATTCTTCATATCTCATACAAAATAAGATACTACATGCTAATCTTATTTCATCAGGGGAAGAAAGCATGCGGAAGTGAGCTATTTGAACCAAAGTCAATTCGCAAACGAATTAGACCAATATACACCTGCGACTGCAGCATCAGATATGATCGTCAACATCTTAAAATACGATATGGTGCGGGATGTTGAAGCCATATCCAGGTACATATGTCAAGAAAGCTTCACTTACCTGGGGTTCAAATAGTTCACAACCTTTGTATTGTCTAATGGTTGGATTTGTATTTTCTAGGAAGCGGAAGGTGGAGAAATGGTTGGGGACATCTTTTGTTAGGAGCAGTATATACATTATTTCTTGAAGAATAAAATTTTAATATATTTTTTCTGAACTTCATGATTGAAAAAATGTGTGTATGCGAAAAAATAAGATCTTCAATCAAAAGTAAAATTTTAACAAGTATAAAATTCATTATTCAGTCAACAAAGATTGTCGGAAAAGATTCAGAAAGCTGAATGAAAAATTATTAAAAATTTTTGATCACCTAAAGTAAATACATTTGATTCAAATATGATTCCAAAATATGACTGAAAAACTATATATAGTTTTTGATCATCAAAAGTATTCATATTTGATTATTTCTTTTGTTTAATTGTCATTTCTTAGTCAGAAGGGGTAATCAAATTGTATTGATATGTAGGGAAATTCAAAATTGTATCACCCAAATGCTGAGTGGGATGTTTTTTGAACAAATAGCCATATCGAAATTATAAACTATACTAAAATAAAACATATTTCTTTTACAGCCATTTAGACAGACACGAGTTATGGGTACCGAACACATTTGCTATACACACTTTTCGAATTGTAATGATTTCGATTCAACCGCAATATTCATATACAGTTGTGGAGACTTTGATGCAACATTTAGACAACAACTTCAAATCATCACCAAAGACACGAACATCATTGGCCGTTGTTCTATCAAAAATAATAGCTATAGCTGCTGGTGAAAGTGTTGGCCCCTCTGCATTGGATATCATAAATAATTTACTAACACATTTACGAACAAGCGTTAGTACAACAACTGAAATTACTAACGAAGAATCCCAGTATCAAGAAGCTCTTATTAATGCACTTGGTGAATTTGCCAATCATCATCCTGATTATCAGAAAATTGAAATAATGCTATTTATAATGAATACGGTGCCTGATCTTTCAAAGAAAAGCAAAGGTGATCAGATGTTACAGAACATACTTCTAAAATCTCTACTGAAAGTTGGCACACAATATAGTACAGCTTCATTTGAGAAAGCATTTCCTGCATCATTTCTACAACCTTTATTAAAGATGGCACGTGCTCCACATGATCCTACACGTGTTATTGTTATGCAAATATTTCAAGCTTTGCTTGATCGTCATCAAAATGAAAAAGTATTGAGTCATGTGACTGTGAAGCCTTATGCAGCATTGTCGCAGGAGCCGCCATCACGTTCGGACATAATATTCACACATAAATATGGTGCTAATATAATGCAAGCTTTGATTGATAGTATGGCTTTATCTGATCGTATAGAATCGCTTGTTTCTAGCTTTAATACAGCTGCATTACTAATAGTAGAAATGGCGTGTGGAGAAACTGTACAAGAGTTCCTATTGTTCATTCTTGGGTGAGTACATTGATGCAGCGATTATATTTTTTCTCTTTTTCAGTTTAGTACACCGTAAATTTGTACATATCGTCGGTCGCATGTAAGACTGGCACGTTCCAAATTCCCAATTAAAACTATTTCGTTTCATGTTCGCGTTGAAAACTAGCACAGTTTGTTCTTCGCGTGGAAAACAAGTAAAATTCGTTATTTGTTTAACCCAGGGGGTTAGGGGGTCAGAATATTCCCGTGGTAGGTATGCCTGTCGTAAGAGGCGACTAAAATACCAGATTCAAGGGGCTGTGTAGCGCAACCCTTCAGGTTGCCAGCGCAATATATAGCTTCTCCAAACCCAATCGTCAACCTCACCTGTCCGCGGCGAATCCTGTTTCACTAACAGACGAGGCTCTGGCGACCCCAAGCTCCTCATGGAACTTGGGGGTGTGGAGGGAGGGAATGGCCTGAAGGTTTAATGTCGCCACATAAATCGTTCTCGAGATGGTCGGGCGAGCACCTTAATGGTGCTGTGGACCGGAGCGTACCGGATCTGTATCCGGCAAAGGACCATTACATTGATAACACTCCCAAAGCCTTCGGGGAGCAACATTATCGCTACAACAACAACAACAACAACAACATTTGTTTAGAAGACTAGCACAGTTCATTTGCAGGGTCGTGCGAATATGTTTTGCAAAGTTATGCAAAAAAACATATTGCTATATATTCTAATCAACATCTCGAGAACCATAGGCGGTACATGAAAATTTAAGCATTAATTTTACTTACTTAGTTGGCGCTTAACCGTTTAAACTGCTATGGACGTCCAACACGGCGCCCTAGCCGCTTCTTCGCGCCAATTGGTAACATCTAGGGAATTTAAATTGTGTTCTTTCTGCACCTTCCAGTGGAGTGGCGGTTATTTTTTGCTTTAATGCTGGTTCTGAAATAAACGAAGTCCTTCACTATTTCGAAATAATGACGGTCATCAGTGACGTGGCTATCAAGGCGCTGATTGTTTACTTGATTGCAGCAGGTACCTACTTCGTAAGTTCGGAGTAAGCAGGAGTTTCGGCGCGGGTTGCTAGACCGATGATGTCAATGTCGTCAGTATACGCCAATAATTATATGATCTAATATAATATTTTTCCAGGGCGGTTAAGTTGTGCTAAAGAAATCGCGCGACAGGGGGTCACCCTGTCTGAAACCTCGTTTATTTTCGAAGGGCTTGGAGAGGTCCTTCCCAATTCTGACAGTGTTGCTCAACGTCATTTTGCACAGTCGTATAAGTTTTGCGAGGAAACCAAAATAAGATATAGCGGCATATAGGCAGCTCATTTTCGTTCTGTCGAAGGCGGCTTTAAAATCGTCGAAGAGGTGATGTGTATCAATTATTTTCTCAGGGGTTTCCAAGATCTGGCGCATAGTGAAAATCTGGTCGATGGTAGATTTACCAGGTCTGAAGCCGAACTGATAAGGTCCAATCAGCCGATTCACGGTGGGTTTCGATCTTTCGCACAATCCGCTTGACAGAACCTTATACATATGCGATACCAAGAAGGCTGATTCCTCTATTGTTGGCGCAGTTTGCAGGATCTTCCTTCTGGTGGACTGTTTTTTTCCATAACTTTGCAAAATATATTCGCACGACCCTGCAAATCTAGAATAAAACTTTCCTTAACGAACTGTGTTAGTCTTCCACACGAGCAACTAAAAAGTGTATTTCAGGGATACAGCAAGTCGATTCGAGTAAAAGTGAAATTCAAAACACGTCGACTTATTTTTGAAATTTTCGGGCCTACTATTGTAGCGAATTTTTGAGAAATTCCAGATTATTTTGCAGCTTCTGTTAACGTTCGAATCTCTGATAAATAATTGTCTAATAAATAACTCAAATATTCAGTTTTGCAAAATGTTCTTTATTTTCACTGCTATTAAGTACTTCAAAATTACAATACTCGCCTTCTTCAATTAGAGTGTTTAAAATCAAACTGATTGAATTTTTCCCAGCTTGCGCTGCTTTTATACTCTCTGTTGCCTCGTTCGCATATTTCTCCAAGGGTCGACCAGTGGTCGTCAGCTAGTGAAATAATTATTCGCGCTCACTTCACACACATTATTAATATCTTTCGTTTAGTCGTCGCTGAACAAGCAGAGTATCTAGCAGCGTCGGAAGAGGCTGCCGCCAAACAAACGCTCATGTGCAGAATGTTTTAATGTTAACAATTAATTTTGTTTAAATTTTTTGTTAAACTCAAGCAATATAGTAGTCTTTTTATGGCATATTTACGAATTATTTTTTGAGTGTTAACGGACATGCGTGTGTGCATACGTCCTACCTCATTGATTTTTTATCAACAACTAAACCACTAACACTACGATGATTCAAGTCATACTAACACAGTCACAATTTCGATTTTGGTGACCACTGGTCTAGACTTTTCACGTACAGCTTTCTCGAAAAGTTTCTTATTTATTTCTAATGTCTGTACTCATACTCACCTTTGTATTCTTGTTATATGCGTGTATATGTGCGAGTACATGGATGTGTAATAACGTCTGAGCTCTTATGTACTCTCACTTTTTCCTTCTATGCATATGTATGTGTGTATATGGCTGAGTTAGATAGATAGATATGTTTTGAGGTTAAGTACTGCAACCTATTGCTCTGTTGTGCCCTCATTCTCTTCACAACACCTCGTCCAAACCGAATTCTCTGAGAAAATCCAGAATCGTTCTCGGCTTCAAAAAGTGTGTGTGACTACTTTCTAATTTTAGTGATCCCAGGATCCTAAGTCTTCCTCCCGCGACAATACAAGACCACAGTACCCTTTGGCATAATACTCAGTCTATGAATCAATGTCATATTAGTTGACATGTACGTCGATCTAGGCATCAGCTGAATGTCTTTTGATATGCAAGTCGGTACGTACATCAGCATCCTACTAGTTTAAATTCTAGTTTATGGTATTGTAATCCTTTTTGTGTTGAATAATTACGCGAAAATTGCTAACTTAGCTAATAATCATATTGTTGCCAATTCAATCATAAATACAAAAAGTGAATATCAAAATAATCTAAAACTTCTATTCAATGAACTACAATGTTTGCTGACTTGTTGTACATGTCAGCACACAATGTTTCATCAAAAATACTATGTGTCGGGCCTATCATGAACATGGGAAAATCCATTCTGACGAAGCCCAAAGCTCTAACGAAAAAGATTTCAAAGCGCCGGAGGTTTCTATGGGGAGTATTTAAGCATAGTCTTTCTAGAATCAACGCGCAGTCAATTTTGGCCGTAAAAATATCGAATATGAATAACGAGGCCAAAAGAATTATGCGTTGTTTACAGATAGTAAGGATAATAGTTGGCAACAAGACACATAAGACGCGATCGGTTCAGAGAATCGCGAATAGAGCGCGAAGCGCATAAAGATTTTTTGAACCCTCTCCAGGCGATTGATGTGAACTGCGTGGTAAGGGCGCCAAATGAAAGCCGCATACTCAAGTTTGGACCGCACGAAGGACGAATATAAAACTTTGAGTGTGTAGGGGTCAGAGAAGTTTGCTGAATGGCGTCTAACATATGCAAGCATTGAAAGAGCATTAGATATTGTAAAGCTGACGTGAGTGTTAAAATAAAACTTTGAGTCGAAGTATACACCCAACTATTTAACTTCAAGAGTCGTAAGAAAAAAGTGTCTGCAATATGATAGGAGGTATGAAGTGGCCTCAGCAGTTTACCATACGCCACAGTGTGACACTTACTTATTTTAAGGAAGAGACGGTTCTTGACACACCAGCTATAATGCGTATTAATCTCAGATTGAAGAACAACGACATCATTATAACAACTGATCTCCGAATAGATTTTGAGATCATCAGCATAAAGCAGAAACTTGGCAGATGAAAAGCAAGAACTAATATGCTTAATGAACAAGATAAATAGTAAAGGGCCAGGAATAATACCCCCGGGCACTCCAGAGATGGCCCAAAATGGTTTCTAGGAAGCCCCGTCAATATATACAACATTCCTTCTGTTGTGCAAGTAAGATTTAATCCACTGTAGAAACGTAGAGTGGAACCCATAGCAAGCTAGCTTCGCAATTAAAATTTTATGAGAAATTTTATCGAATGCCTTGGAGAAGTCTAAGTATATTGTATCAACCTAAAAACCCCGCCTCAACGCCGTGTAACAATCCTCAGAAAAGACAGCGAGGTTCGTTGTCGAGTATCTAGCCGGGTCAAAACCATGTTAATTGGCGGAAATCAGGTGTTTAATACTAAAATAAACCTTGTCTTTGACAACGCATTCAAAAAGCTTTGAAGTTGTAGACAGTTTAGAAATAGGTCTGTAATTAGAACAGTTACTTTTGTTGCCAGTTTTAAATATGGGATTGACGGATGCTTGCTTCGAGTCATCAATGAAAATACCCGATGCCAATGATTTATTGAATATAATCATTAACGGTCCTACTAGCGAAGGAAAATTGTTTTATAGAATAACTGAAAGATTGTCAACATCAGGGGCCAAATCGTAACATCCGTGATCGTATAAATCGTCACGTAAAAACATGATTTTCGGATTATGACATACGTGACCGTACTACCTCGATCGTAATTTTGGATCGCACCATACGTGACGAGTGATTGAACGTACACGTTACGTTCCACTTTCATTAGAACACCAACTGGCGATCGTATACACACAGCTTTTATTGAAAATGTAAGAGGATTCTTAAAATATTTGAATAAAAAGAAACAAATTTCAAACTATTATTACATATTAACAAAGGTCGGATTCAAACAAGCTTAATCCAAGCCAAAAGGAAATATTGGCGGAATTCATGGCGAGACACCCGCTGTGGTATCGGCTTGCTTCAAATTTAACTTCTCCAGAAAGTAACTAAAAGCTTCGTAAGTTAAGCGAAATCTCTTCAAGAAACTGCAATAATTTTTTGTTACAAAAGAATAATACATAAATGATATGCTTACGCTTTGTTCGATAAGTCCAAATGGTTACTACACTCTCTTAACCGCCTTCGGACAATCTTTTCATCGCCTTCGCTATTGCTGGAACTCAAAGAAAACAATAAAATTGGGTCCACAGCAGTTATTTACTTTTTTATACTTTTGGCAACCAATTTGACAGTTCAAAATCTATTGTGAGCTAAAAATACAATCCAAACTAATGTGGATCGTAAAATTTATTGTGAATTGAAAAGAAATTACGTTCCGTTTGCTATCGGATGTTATAATCCCATTTTGTTTATACGTTTGGCGTATCACGTAATTTTCTTTCGTATGGTTGCCGATCCGTGATCGTATGTTACGATTCGAGCCCAGTTCCCTTCCTTCTTCGCTATTATCTGCTCACTAAATATGCGTATATGAAATAATCTCTTCGCTTCGAGCTGCCGGTTATGTATGTGGAATATTCCTCGTTGCCTTATACATAAGTGTGGCTGCTTGCTTTAATGTGTACATATACATAAGTGTGGCTGCTTGCTTCTGTTTTTTTTTTTTGTTTTTTTTTTTTTTTTTTTTGTTTTTTTTTTTTTTTTTTTTTTTTGTTTTTGTGGTTATTTACTAAAATCATAGTGATGCCAATCTTCGCCACAATATCAATATTCAAAACGAAAAATTACTTACATTTTATTTTTCTCTTCTTCGCTTGTAAAATCTAAGTGAATAAATTTGGGTTTCCCCGCTGTTCATTCGCCCGAACAAAGTGTTGCCAATAAGCCGAAATCTTTTTCGAACCCGAAAAAATGTTTCGCCAGTGTCTGCGATGAGGTGAACACAAATTGTGTTTTTTCGGGTGAAAATAAAACTCCCGATAATGATGTATATCGTTAGATTAATTCACAAAAGCCATAACCAACAGATTTTTCGAAACTGCGTTTTTTTGTAGATTTTGGTATATGAAAATACACCCCCAGTAAAAATTCGAAAGCGTTGCGAGTATATAACTACGGAGTTATCCCATTTAAAAATATATCTGCTTGTATTGAATGTTAACATAAAATGTTTCTTGCTTCTCCTTTAAATTTTTAAATTTGTTGGTTAAGGCCTTTGTGAATTAAACTAACGACATGTTTTATTTTATTTTCATGAAAATACTTCAGTACTGTAATCTTACAATTGAATCCAATTAGAGAATGACATTTGAGTACAAGTTGAGAAACAGCATCTTTTGTCACATAAAAAAGTATACCCGCTATGGTTCTTAAGTTGAGCCATTATTGAGAAACAACGCTTGAGATCGATCTACTTGAGCTCTAATGTGACTCGAGCCCAAATATGTAATAGTTTAGTGTAGGCGTTTAACATCCATTGGCATTGTTCATCCATTGTTGACATCCCTTTTAATAAACTTAATGCCGGTAAAATATAAATAACAATTTAAAAATTTTCACTTTCTCAGCATTCAACAAGTCGCTCTTGCATCTGATTTGGAATTGGAACCGCTGCATAAGTGTAATTTACATTGTATTGCAATTGCTTTACTGTCGCTTATATCTCGTGTTACGGGCGTTAATAATTTACTTGAATACACACAAAAGATAATTGATGCTCGCAAAGAGGAAGCACCATATTTCTTACCGCCTTTGCTCGATCCTAAAAAGACAACATCTTCAAAAATGAATATATGCTTACCACATTTAACAATCGACAAAATGGCGTTAGCTGAAAGCCTGCAAAACGCTGGCATGGATTCAAATCGTTTACAAACTGGTACGCCATATGCTTTAAATCAAATCGATAATCCAGCCCATCGCCATTCTTGGGTAGACACAGTGAGTAATCCACAATTACCACAACGTAAAAGTTCCGCTGACTTGACGGCGTACAATGCAGATGGTGATAGTATTACCAGCTCACCAGGGGTTTCGAAGGTATATATGTCAACTATTTACTGGCTTATTTTTCTAATGTTTCTTTTTACTTTTATAATTTGCAGAAAACACTTGCTCCGGAATATAATTTTGAATCTATGAAACGTGCACTGGCCGAGCCATCGGAAGCAATGAAACGTGAGCAACATGAAAAGCAATTGCAAATAGTACGTACATTCCGCGAGAGTAACTTTGACGAATTGGTACGACGCACCGAACCAAAGGTAAGTTATAGGCCTAGAATTGTGCAATGTGCAAAGCTAACTCTTTGACAATAACTTTGCACACTGTGACATCCTAATGAATCAACGCAATCATTGGTGTTGCTCTACAGATAGATGGGTGAATATTTTGGACTCAAAGCATTAAGCCTCAAACTAATTCTTGATACAAACGAGCAATTCGCTTTGCACCCGTTTACCGAAAACTTACAACAAAGACAGCCATGTCACATTCGTACAAGACCTCGAAGTAACAAAAACGCTTCCCAAGGCAGCCGGTTCTATCTACCGGAGCGACGCGGGATTTCAGTGTAAGCCCATATTTGTTGCGTCCCTTCCACAAATTGTCATCCTCCCTGCAGATCCTTGCAGCGGGACTGCGCCATATTCTCTCTCTCTCTGAGAAGGTATCGAACCCAATCCGGGTTCTTCTCCAGATCCCGGTCCTGAGAAATGGTTTTGTTGCGTTTGCCCGAAAAGAATCTTTTCAGTACGGTCATACTCTTGTCAGTGTGTCACGTTCAAGGGATGTTGCATCTCGGACAGGTTGCTCTGGGCTAGATACCAAAACCCGACGTCCCGTAGTCTACGCCTCAGCGCCCCCCCCCCCCCCCCCCCCATACCTTCCAGCAGCTCTGCGTACACCTATCTGTTGTCCAAAAGTTGTTTTTTAGTTTACAGCGCCACCCAACTTGAAGGATCAGTCATCGAGTTGCACGTCATTGTTGCTGTAACGACAATATCCGGAGGTTTTGATATTCCTTTGCTGGATATAGATCCGGTACTCTCTGGAATTAGCACATCCAAGGCCTAGTCGATCTATCTCGGGAACGCTTTTATATGACCATGTGGAATCTTTAAGGGCATATATGCTTCATTTTCCGCCCCTGGCTGGCGACACTTTCCTTAGATCCTCGGATGCGTTTGATGCCACGTCATCGCTCGTAAGTGCATTTCATGTATATGCATTGAAGAATTTCGCTTTGTGCGGATACCGACAAATTTTTACTTACATTGATAAGGGTGTTGTTGTTGTAACGATAAAGACACTGCCCGAAGGTTTTAGGGAGTTTTTTCGATGTTCATGATCCTTTTCCGGATATATTTAGATCCAGTACGTTCCGGTCAGAAGCACCATTAAGACACCAGCCCAACCATCTCGGGAACGATCTAATATAACCAATTGAACCTTCAAGGTTATCCCGCCCCATGAGGAACTTGGGGTTGCCAGATCATCGCCTGCTAAATATGTGTATGACACATTTATATTTGTAACAGAATTCTCCTCAGGTAGGTGAGCTTTGAATTTATAACGTCGTGCAATCGCATTTTCAAGCGCTTGAATCTCTTGAATTTCCAAAAGAAAATGTTGTTAGCTCATGAACTACTTATTAGAATCGGTGTAGATAGCTTAACATCTATTTGTAAATACTATATACAATTTTATTTTCTAATTCTTTAGCATGATCTGATACAAAATCGTCTCAATAATCTCTTCAACTCATTAGCAGTGGAAAGGCAAATAGCGCAAAGTGATACGAAAACACAGCAGCTGCAAGCAGAGAAGCCAATTTATGAGACAAATTTTCCAGAGCTATTCTATTATTAATTAAAAATACCTACATATAACAAAGTATACAATTAAACAGTAGCTCGTTCGAAGTTCAATAACTTTTCTTTGGTAATTTTTAATAGTCGCCTTTTTTGCTAGTTAATAATGTTACGAAAAAATTTTATTACACATAGCAAAACTCTTTGCAAGACGAATCTATTCAAGGTAATAGCAAATCGAATTCAACCAAATTTTCCATATGAAATAATGTCTAAATGTGACACATGTTTAACTTTTGATTAACAATATAAATACGTCGTTAAAAATAAAGTAAATATAAAAAAATAAATACAAGACGCGATTTACTTCCGAGACGATTTAGACCCCGCCTCCGCTCTAATTAGCGTCGGTCTGAACTGGTCCCGCCTACGTATTTTATGCCGACTCCGAAGGGCATCTGAAAGCAGATAAATTCACGCTGAGGAGCTTTTCATGGCAAAAATACACTCGTAGAGCTTGCCAACCAGTGCAGATGGCAACCCTGCTTAGAGTTTTTCTTCTATTTGAAAAAACCTGCTTCCTAAAGATTTCCCTGGCCTTGGACCTCCAGTGTGATAGGCGAACACGCCACCACACCACGTCGGCCGCCGCCAGTAAATAAGTCAGTACAAACTTCAATTAAACTTCTTTAATTGTAAGAGAATACTTTAAAATTTGCAGACAAGTTTGCTGCTGGAAAATTCTTGCTACGTTTTTATAGTGTTATCCCAACAGCTGATTGCTTCTTCTTGATAATTTTCCATACAACAATATGTCAGTTAATCGAAATCAATGAAATTTTTCTTTTGACTTGACATTCTTTTGCACAGCGAATTGGTTGAATTCGCTTTGCCACCACCTGGTATGGATTCGCCTTGGCAAGAGAATGTTAATAAAACGATTACGCCTAACTTTCTTTTGGGTTGTCATTCTGTTGATCGGTGAATTCGCTTTGATTTCACCTTATATAGATTCACCATAGTTAGGCAAGTATGTTAATATTAATTATTAGTTTGTGATTTGCTTGTACAGATTTAGTAACAAATTGCAACCTGTAAAATTATGGATTGAGTTAATCTTTTTGTCATAAGTATGTTTAAACCGGTAAGCTCTTATCCTAGTTATATCTTGTTATTCCGTTGTGGCTTTATATACATACCATAGTACATGCAAATATTTTAATAATATAAGACAATTCTATTATTGTAAAATTAAAACAGTTATCTGAATTAAATAAATGTTAACGTTAAGCGTAAGCTTGAGATTAATTAAAAAGCTTCAGTTTTTCGATACTGTAACAAATCTAGGTTGAGATCGTCTTTTAGAGTCAGGCCAGAACTTTTTCTGCGGTCATTTCGGGAGGATTGCTTGAAAAAATTTATTGTTACAAAAATTTGCCATATACCCATATATTTTTTTCTTCCCTGTGAAACTAGTTAAAACAAAACGAACTACCCAAAATGAGGCCGGGCAAAACTTCCGAATGGCTTTACCGATTTTCATTAAATTTTCAATGAACATAGATTCCAATCACGATAGTGTTGTTTAAAGTTATGCAGGAAAGGAGTTATAGGGCTTTAAAATCCTACAAAAACACGCACAACTCAATAACGTGGCTTTGATTTCTTTGCTGTGTTGTCTCTTTGCTTATCAATGCACACACATTAGAACATAAAAAAGCATTGGTTTCAAGGCGAATTCACTTATCACTATTCACTGTTATCCTAACAGCTGATAGCTTCTTCTTGATTATTTTCCATACAACGCCTTGTACTACCATATGCCAGATAATAGAAAGCAATGAAAATTTTATTTTGACTTGACATTCTTATGCACGGCGAATTGGTTGAATTCGCTTTTCCACCACCTGGTATGGATTGTTGTTGTTGTAGCAGTGCTTCGCCCCATCCAAGGCGAATCTATACCGGGTGGTGGCAAAGCGAATTCAATCAATTCGCCGTGCAAATGAATGTCAAGTCAAAAGAAAATTTTCATAGATTTCGATTAACTGACATTTTGTTGTACAAGGCTTTGTATGGAAAATTATCAAGAAGAAGCAATCAGCTGATGGGATAACACCACCTGGTACTGAATTCGCCTTGGCCCCATCCAATAGGTGTGGCCGATCACAAATTGTCATCAATATCCTCTAACGGAAGTCCAAGGAAACTTACTGTTTCAACAGGGGTGGACCATAATGAGAGGTGTGTTAGAGGCGTTGGTTCCACATTACAATTAAGGAGATGGTTGGTGTCATGTGGGGACACATTGCAAGCAGGGCATACATTTTGTATGTCGGGGTTGATTCTGATAAGAGTTTAACCTTTTTACAGTATCCAGATCGAAGTTGAGCTAGAGTGACTCGCGTTTCCCTAGGGAGTGTGCGATCCTGGTATGGATTCGCCTTGGTTGGTTTGATAGAATCAAATAAGCGCTCTTTTCTCTATTTGCGACATGTCTACAAGTGTACAGGCATTGCTAAGCAAACGCAAATCAAACTTGTTTAGCTTAGCTTATCCATTTCGTAAGCAGTGCCCGCAATGAATAATTTTTATTTTGTCAATAAATCTGTGAAAAAAAAATTACGAAATCCCCACGCTGTTCGTATGCAGTCATCTATAAATCTTATAAAATAAAGTCGCTAAATACCGTTGAACATCCATCACTTCACACTGAATGATCCGATTTTAAAACGGTTTTTTGCATTTGAAGGCTTAGTCAGCTGAGATGAGACATTTCCAATATAATTTGAAGGTATATAAGTTAAGGTATTCTACTGTATAGCTTTGGTGTGAAAGAGTTTCTTTGAGATTTTTGATGAGTTTGAAAATGTAAAATAAAAACGTGGGGCCGTCTCAAAGTTTTCTTTTCAAAGGATTATAAAATCCTAGATGTGAAGCTCCGTTGAATGCGCTTTGTGAAAAATAAAATAGTGACCATTAAAAGGATCATAAAATCCTAAATATTTCTATTAAAACTTTTTTTAAAAAGTGAAATAAAATAACTCCACAAATTTTGAACGTGCAAAAGGATGTTGTTGTTGTTGTTGTAGCAGTGCTTCGCCCCACCTAACAGCCGCGACCGATCACAGATTGTCATCAATATCCTCTAACGGGAGTCCAAGGAAACTTGCTGTTTCAACAGGGGTGGACCATAAGGAAAGGGGTGTTAGAGGCGTTGGTTCCACATTACAATTAAAGAGATGGTTGGTGTAATGTGGGGACACATTGCAAGCGGGGCATACATTTTGTATGTCGGGGCGGATTCTGGATATGTAAGAGTTTAACCTGTTACAGTATCCAGAACGAAGTTGAGCCAGAGTGACTCGCGTTTCCCTGGGGAGTATGCGTTCCTCTTCCGCAAGTTTGGGTACTGTTCCCCGAGTACTGGATTCTCCGGTCAATTCCCGGCATAAAGGTCCGACGCCTGTTTGTGGAGTTCACCAAGGACCTGCTTGTGTTTTTTCGCTTCATACGGCTGGGTTCTCAGGTGCCGTATTTCCTCAAAATGCTTACGGAGATGACTCCTTAAGCCCCTAGGCGGTGCTGGCTCATCAATCAGATGTCTGTTGGGATGCCCAGGTTTCTGGGTATTTAACAGGAACTGTTTGGTCAGCATCTCGTTTCTCTCCCTGATGGGGAGTATTCTCGCCTCATTATGCAGATGGTGTTCTGGGGACATAAGAAGACAGCAATTGGGGTGACGCGTAGCACGTAATCGGCTGGCTAATTGCTTTGTATGTAGTCATGAGCGTTTCTTTATATTTTCCCCAGGTACTGCCAGCAAGGGATTTGAGGATTTTGTTACGGCTCTGAATTCTCGGAACAATTGCGGCTGCGTGCTCATCGAAATGTAGATCCTGATCAAACGTCACACCCAAGATTTTGGGGTGTAGGACAGTCGGTAGCGTAGAGCCATCGACGTGGATGTTCAAAATGGTCGACATTTGGGACGTCCATGTTGTAAATAAGGTCGCGGAAGATTTAGTCGGTGATAATGCCAGGTTTCGCGAGGGGAAAAAACTAGAGAGATCAGGGAGGTAGCCGTTTACTTTATTGCATAGCTCATCGATCTGTGGGCCTGGGCCTGTGGCCATTACTGTGCAGTCATCGGCGTAGGAAACGATTGTGACTCCTTCCGGTGGTGAAGGTAGCTTAGATATGTAGAAATTAAACAAAAGTGGGGACAGGACACCACCCTGTGGCACCCCTTGTTTAATTCTCCTTGGTTTTGATGTTTCGTTTCTAAATCGCACCGATGCCTGCCGACCACCCAAATAATTTGCGGTCCACCTTTTAAGACATGGGGGAAGGGTAGACCCTTCCAGGTCTTGCAGTAACGAGCCATGGTTGACCGTATCAAAAGCTTTTGATAGGTCTAACGCTACGAGTACTGTTCTATGGTGGGGGTTTTGATTTAAACCGCAATTTAACTGGGTGCTAATGGCATTTAGCGCGGAGGTAGTGCTATGGAGTTTTCTGAAGCCATGCTGATGAGAGGCTAGCTGCAAATTTGCTTGTAAATAAGGGAGCAAAATGGCTTCGAGCGTCTTTGCCACTGGCGAAAGGAGAGATCTCGGGTATGACAAAGGTGGAAAGAGACAGGTTGAAGACCTGCGCTAAATATTTGAAACCCTCTTTCCCTAGGCTTTTAAGCATCGGCATGGCTATGTCGTCTGGGCCCACTGCTTTGGATGGTTTAGCGCGATCAATGGCGTCCTCAACCTCTTTAGCGGTGATGGTGATTGGTGACGCGCTGAATTTTTGTTTATGTGCGTGTCTGTTGGCCCTCCGTCTATCTTTGTCGACCGTAGAATGCATTATATATTGTCGGCAGAAAGCGCTCGCGCATTTTTTCGCATCCGACAGCACTTTGTCGCCAAATGCGATGGAAACTTTGTCTTTGTGCTTAGTCGGATTCGATAGGGACTTTACGGTGGACCAAAGCTTACCCACACCGGTAGAGAGGTTACAACCTCTTAGGTGCTCCTCCCATTTCGCCCGCTTGTGTTCATCCACAAGCAATCTGATGCGTTGGTTTATATCCCTTATTTGGGGGTCGCCTGGATCAAGCTGCCTTATAAGGTCACGTTCTCTCGCTAAGTTTGCGGCCTCCGCCGGGAATTGGGGCCGGATTTCGGGAATTCTCCCGGCGGGAATGAAACGTGCCGAGGCGGATTCGATGACCTTGCGGAAGGCACGCTCCCCTTGGCGGGCATCAGTCGGGATAGGAAGGGCAGCAAAGAGGTTGTCTGTGAAAGATTTATATTCTTCCCACTTTCCTTTTTTAAAGTTTATGAAAGTGCATTTTTCGGTGACGATGAAGTTGGCGGTACGCTCGAGCGAAATAAGTATAGGCATGTGGTCAGATGCCAATGTTACCATCGGCTGCCAGTTGACGCAGTTTACGAGTTCTGCGCTCACGATTGAGATATCTGGCGAACTGTGACAGCTTCCTACCATACGTGTGGGGGCGTCTCCGTTTATTGTGCAGAACGTCGTTTCTTCTATTTGATCCGCCAACATCTCACCCCTACTGTCCGCCCGCAAGTTTGAATGCCATAGATCGTGATGGGCATTGAAATCGCCTAAGATAATGCGTTTGTTGCCAGTGAGTAAGGCTCTGATATTAGGGCGGTATCCACTGGGGCAACAGGTGGCAGGGGGGATGTAGATGTTGATGATTTCTAGGTTTGAATCGCCTGACCGGACAGATAGGCCTTGACGTTCTAAGACATTGTCCCTGCGGTCGATGCCAGGATCAAATATATAATATTGCACAGAGTGGTGTATTATAAACGCGAGGCCGCTTCAATTTCCGCTCTCGCGATCTTTTCTGTGGACATTATACCCAGAGCAGGTCTGCAATGCAGATCGTGCTGTGAGTTTAGTCTCTTGAATCGTAGCAATGCGGATGTTGTGCCACTTCATGAAATCGACTATCTCCGTAATCTTCCCAGTTAGTCCATTACAGTTTAACTGCAGAATTCTGAAGTATATGGGGGGAGACGTCGCCACTCTGGGGGTAAGTGACGGGTGACTACGCCTGGGTTGAGGAAGACCAGGACGCAATTGCTGTTGTGGCCCTGGGACTGGGCGTCCCTGGGCAAGCATTGGGGTACCCGGATGATTTGGGTTTGCGACCTGGCAACATGGCGCTATATATTCTGTGCTGGCAAACGGTGCAAACGGAGGTAGGGACTAAGAGTCTGTTCCCTGGCCTACACGATTGCTGCCGGAAAAGAGGGGGGGGGGGGATAAGACGGGGGCTGTTGCTTAGCATTGCTTCCGACTCTACTACGAAGATTGTAGTTATGAGTGGTAGCAGCTGTTTGAGTTGTTGGCGCCGTAGGGCGCGAGCAGTAGCGGGTACTTGTTGTGGCTTGCTGGGCAGCGGGGCTGCTGGAAGGTAGTGGCGGGGGGGCGCTTAGGCGTAGACTACGGGACGCCCTTGGGCGTGAACAGCAAGGAGCCACAAAAGATTTATAAAAGTTACGTGGACGTCGGGTTTTGGGATCAAGCCCAGAACAACCTGTCCGATGCAACCATCCCTTGCACGAGACACACTGAACAGAGTATGACCGTCCTAAAAAGATTCTTTTCCGGCAGATGCAGCAAACCCATTTCTCAGGACCGGGATCAGGAGACGGACCCGGATTGGATTCGATACCTTCCCGGAGCAAGAGAATGTGGAGCAGTCCTGCTGCAAGGAGCTGCTGGGAGGATGACAATTTGTGGGAGGGACGCAACAAATTAAATGGGGTTACACTGAGATGACAGTCCTTGGTCAGGAAAAATCCCGAGTCGCTCCGGTACATAGAACCGACTGCCTTGGGAAGCGAAGGATCATAAGATCCTATACGCCGCATCATTCATAATCCCTAAACAACAAGCAATTTTTAACGGGGAAAAAAGTAAGGCAGCGCTCGAATCCTGAAAACAATTGCCGATTTTTATAGGCAAAGGAAAATATATTCCAGACGGGTTAGTCTTTAACGGTAGGAATAGAAAATAATAATACAATCAACTTCCATCCTTCAATCAATTTATATTCTTCAATCAGATAATCTTTTATTCGATCAAGTACCTATATCTAAAAATAAAATAAAACTGTAAGTAGGTATCCAAATTGATGTGGCTATTTGGTTTAAATATTTGAATTTATTATGAGGGCATAAAAAGTCCTATTGTTAAAAAGAAAATACTATCTTTTGATTTATATGCGATTTTTAATGATTTTTGTTTTTGTGAAAACCATTCTAGGGTACTGCGCACATATTAAGATTGTTTTTATAGTTTCTTTTTTTTTACAAAGGATCCTTTTCGCTTTTACTTATAAAAATATAGAATATTTAAGTTAAATATATTTTCTAATTTAAATTATTTGTGTAATAATTTAGGATAGTTTGGGTTAATAAAATGAGTATAACACGGGAACAGATATTGGAAATAATTAAGGTAGCAAATGATATGATAATACTAGACAGGAGTTAGATAATAAAATAGAGGTAAGTGAAAATGCTAAGCGAGAATTAACGGCTAAAGTAGATTGGCTTACTTTGGCTCTTGGGCGGTTAGAGGTACCAAATGTAGAGGCTTACAAGCCAGTGGAAATAATTTCTAAAATTGATTCAGGGAACTGTAGTTTAGATTTAGTTAAATCTTTACCGGACTTTGCTAGTGATGCTTCCAGCATGGCGTTCTGCTGTGAATTGCGCAATCAAATATTACCCTAAGGGATCAGAAAAATATTACGTAGCTCTAGGTATACTTAGAAATAAAATTATTGGTTCCGCCAACATGACATTGTCATCTTTCAATACTGTTTTAAATTTGGAGCGATCATTGAAAGCTGGATTATACGTACGCAGATAAAAGACCCATATATGTTCTAGAAAATGAACTGAGTATCCTTATAATATCCTGATAATTAACAAGCATATAATGACTTACAGTAACAATAATGAAGTAATATATGCGCTAAATGAGAAAGCCTGAGAAAACGCTCTACGTGTTTTCATCTCTGGGATCCGTCGTCCTGCATTACTTACTGCATTAGCCATTGCTAAGGAATTATAATCGAATCATAAACGGTACGACTTTGCAAACACTTTTGCTATAGGTAATATGATAAAACAACAATTTCCGTCCATCTATAACTCCAAGTAAACGTAGTCCGTTATCAGGTTCAAACTTTAAAAATAAACCGCAGAAAATGGAAGTAGATCCAGGGTCATTGTTGTATAAGCAAAGGCCATTAGGAAATGGTTTTATAACTCCAAGACGGAATGTTAATTCTGCTCACCTGTCTAATATTGCTCATCCTGAGGAATTGCCGAATCGATTAGTACCATTTAAACGCCCTAGGGAACTATCTGGCTCTTTTGAGAGGCCTTTGGAAAAAACTTAACGTGTAAATTATATGCATGACAAAACTGATCAGTTTTGTGATGAACTTAATTATAATGAAAACAATATTGGTGAGATTGAATTAGATGATAATGAGTCCCAAATTCAAGTTTCATATTTTAGTGATGAGATAAATTTTTTAAGATCGCGGGTTTGAATCGAGCTCAAGGCCTAACAATAATTATTTTATCATTGATGTATATTGGAATGATTTTCCGTCATCCCTTGTCAAATTTGGTTTTGAGACAAACTGGTTTCGGCGTTGTGCCATCATCAGTGTCGATTTTCGTTCTGATCTGTTGTTGTCGTTTGTCCTGTATTTATAGTTCGTAGGTATATGAGCAGGTATTGTCAAATTGATGCTTGTGTATATTTAGTTATGTGTATGTGCTGTGTGTTCATTCAGAACCGAGGGTGGTTTACTAATCGATTTGTGTGGCTGACTGGGGTAGGTAGAAATCTGTGATTTTAGTCTTTTGACCTTCTTTGTCGGTTTTTTGTTTTGGTGTGTTAATTGTTTTGTGTTTATTTGTTGTTGTGTGTTTGTCTGTTGTACCTGTGTGATTAAGTTGTTTCCTGTAAACAAGTTTTAAAGGCTCGAATATTGTGTCAGAAATTGTGTTTATTATTCGTTTATTATTGTACCGTCGAATGTTTTCTGTTTGTAGATTTCCATGTTTTCGAGTACGTTGAGACGTCGGCCCTTTTCTTGTATGTGAAGAACCCTAACTGTTTTATTGATGTTTGCTGGGGAACATTCATTCTCGACCATGTGATTCGCGAAGTTAGGCTCGGGTATAATGTTTGGATTCCGTATTTTTTTGTTGTAATCTCTAATATGTTCTCTGAACCTCGTTCTTATTTGCCGTCCTGTTTGTCCTATGTAACTATGCTGGCATCCGCAGGTAAGCTTGTATCATTATTATTGTTATGATAAATTTTTTTCTTATTAATTAATTAATTGTGACTGGTACATCGAAAAACTATATTAAACATTTTTCATTTCTTCGTGGAGTAAAATTAATAAAACATCCGTTTAGATTAAAATCAATAAATGGGGTCAATTTAATAAATCAGAAGTGTCTAGTTAGTTTACTTGATCATACTTCAACGTTTTACTTGCTTGAAACATTAAACACGTTTAACGGTATTATAGGATATGACTTTAAGAGAAATCGATGCGAAAATTTATACAGAAAGTCGATATTTGTGTTATCGAAATGGTAGAGTTGCAATTGAACAGCTTAATTGTAATCAAGTTATCCTGATTACGATAACAGAAGATTCAGTTCCGGAACATGTACGTAATCATTTCAGAGAAATGATGCAATAGTACTATCAATGCGTTCGCGTATCCAAATCGAGCTTTGCCTTTTAATACAAATATAGTAGCTAAAATACGTACAGTAACAGATGATACTATTTATAGTAGAAGTTATCGTTATCCTATATCTGCTGCGGATTTCATTTTGTATTATGTAGATAATTAGAAAATTAGAAAATCGTGCTCCCCATATAATTCTCCAATACACGTTGTAAAAAAAAAAGGGGCTAGACGAAAATGGAAAGCAAAAGTTGCGAATGGTAATTGATTTCCGGACAATCAATGAAAAAACAATATCAGATTGTTAGGGTCTGCTGCTACGGTCTACGGTTACGGTCCACTTGGGAGCGTGTTCGCGCGAACACACCTAGTGATGGGGCGAAAGTTGCGATAAAAAGTATTGGAAAACAAGAAAAAAACAGACCGGCGATCACTAGCGAAAATTGGGAATGAGTTTCCGGAAAAAAGTGTGATTGGCTGCAGCTAAAATTGAGGCGGCCTGGCGATATATAAAAAAAAAGGGATCGTGTAACATCGGTTGACACAACTTCAATAGCAAGGCGCCAACTGCTTTATTAACATTATTGCTACGTCAACTGCACATCCCCACTTATATTTAACGAATCGCCAAACACCCTAGCTGGCTGTGCACGTGTTCAACGAGCATTGTGGAAGAACCAAAAGACTGCAACGAGGAATTGCAGGCCCAACTACTAGAAGAACAAACAAGTGGGAATAAACCTTATCACGGTGGTGTCGTGTTGACACAAGCGCAACGTACATAATATCTAGTGAAGTAGGTCGGCGTTTCACAGCCACACTTAGTGAGGAAAGTGTTAGTGATTCCGATACGGATTCGGACGGCACTGAGCTAAATGTTGATGAGAACCATTGTAATCCGAAGATAAACCCCTTTCTCTACGTTACGAAGTACCCTACCACCTTCGGAAAAGCGTCCGACCACCAAGGCCAGTACGCTGCCGCGTAATACAACTAACGTCAAAATGGCCAAGTCATCCAGATCGTAAAGGCCAGTACGAAGCTTTATCGCCACCAGGTTCATTCGATTACCTCGGACCAGACCGCAGGAACCACCAACAGTACCAACACGGCGCGCCCGAGACCGCGCAGCACAACCAACAACAGCGTCGGCTTCACCGGCAAGGTCACCTTCACCAGCAACAACACGCCTGCAGAGACCCATGGTACGTACTCTGTCGGCCATGTAAGTACCAGCAAGGTATAACTTTAGATATAATTACCCTACAAAAAATTCTGGTCACGAAACTTACCCACGCCCATGCAAATGTGACTAGGAATATAACCTATGACTGTATAATAACTAGTCAAATGGCGTGGAATGACGAGAGCATTTTTGCAGGGTAGTTAGAGGAACTTCCAAGTGGTACTTAGAGGGTTTTATACAGCCCGGGTAAACCATTCGACAAGGATCGATCTTTTTTTCGTCAAAATTACGACATTTTTTTAGAATTATCAACATAAAAGATGAAAGGATAGTTTAACTTATTATAGAAAAAAAAGTTACACATAAATGATTTCCACTATTTAAGTTTAGCTTGTATTAATTATCTAACCAAAAGAATTACTACATGAACACTTATGTTTTGCAACTTGACAAGATATTAAAGAATGCAACAACAGTTTAATATGCAAAATTAATTACTCATTTTAAAAGGGTTGTTCACAAATAAACAGGCAGTTTTGTCTCGGTCAGGTCAAGCAGCACTTACCTGTTAGAACGCTCAACACTAATTCCAACATACGCCGTTTATTTGAGAATGCATCTTATATACATTATATTGAACAAAACTCTGTAAATATGACTAAAATTGTATTCAGCAATTTACGAGTATAATTCCATTTACCTATACCTACCTAAGCATTAGCTTTACAAAAAAAAAAAATCAAAGGCATACATTTTTTTTTATCATTTTAAGAATATATTTTGTCGCTTTAAAATATTTGAAGTTAGCTCTATGAATTTTATTGATAATAAGCCGTCGCTATCACGTGAAACATTTTAGCGATTCATTTTGGGAGCTCAGCCATAAATTTAAAGAATTTTTTTTTTTTGCGACAGCATCCATTCGTCGTTTATGCACGAATTGGCAAAAGGATTTTGAATTAAATTTTTTTTCTTATATCTTACAAATGCAATATATATATGAATCCTTATTGCGGGCAATATCTTTCGAACAACAAGACGAAAATAATCTACGTGCACTTAATACATATTGCTATCGCAATTTCATCTTTATTGCTTTTGTAAACACTCTTCTTAGGACCTATTAGATATTATTATCATTATACTATGCGCACTAGCATTATACCTATTTGATATTAGGTTACCCGCTAAATAAGTTCTACTATAACATCATAATAATTTTTGTAAGTGAAAAAAAAGCAGATAATAAGTGATTATCGTAACAATGTACTTTAAGGGCAACCCCTTATGATAATAACCAAAACAGAACTTTATATATATTTTTTTGTTAACCAAATACAAGCAAATTATTGGAATACCTTTGTTGTTAGAGAGTATGGTTTATATTAGAATTTAGCTAATAGTTCAATGACTTTTCAGAGAAAAGATTTAAGGCATTAATAACGAGTATTGAATAAAAATTGTATTTATAATGGGAATGCTGACGTCGCCCTTTATTTGGAGGGCATAGGGTAAAACAGGTAAGGGGCCACCGGAATTTAGGTGCGTCGGTGGCCATGGTTTTTGAGGGTGGGAATAGCACCGGGCGTCGCAACAACACCCGCGGCGCCCCCTATATATATTCGGCCCTCTTTGTTTATTTTCCTTTTGTTTTCTTTTAATTTTCAGCCGTTTTTTTAGTTTGATTTTCAACGTTGGTAACCGGCCATGTTCGGTGCGGTAATTTTTTTTTGCGCTTAGTTTTTTTGAAGTTTCTTTTTTTTGAATTTTAAATTTTTGAATGTTTAACGGTCTGTCCGTGACATCCGGTTCGACCGGATGTTGTTTAGTTTGAATTTATAAGCGTTTTGAATCGGTCTCTGCGCTTCTGTCAGGGTTTTTGATTTTGACAGCTTTCAGTTTTGATAGGCATGATAGGAACTTTTTTCTGTTTATGGCGCAGGAACAGTAAGGTTGGCAAGGACCCGCCCCAGCCGACAATGACTAGCCACTGTGCACCACCACATCATGCCGACCGCCTTCCTTACTGCTTCCACCGAAAATGCGTAACCATAACAAGATAAATATGCAATACCCGATATTTCTGTAATTTTGTCAAATTTAAGAAAATTGCGGGTTTTCACTACTCTTGATTTGAAATCTGGTTTCTACCAGATAAATTTATACGAAAAGGACAGGCAAAAAACTGCTTTTAGCATTAATAATGGAAAGTATGAGTTTTGTCGTTTGCCGTTTGGATTGAAAAATGCCCCAAGCATTTTTCAGCGCGCAATTGATGATGTTCTACGTGACGAAATAGGTAAGACATGTCACGTTTACATGGATGGCTTTATCATTTTTTCACGCGAAGAAGATACACACATAAGAGATGTAGATAAAATTTTAAAAATGTTGGAGCAATCAGGAATGAGGGTATCGTCAGATAAGTCGAAATTTTTTAAGACATATGTTGAGTTTTTAGGATTCATGGTTTCACAAAATGGTATTCGAACCGGATAAAGTTCGTGATATAATTAACTATAAAATGCCGGAGACATTACGGGGGATGTGATCTTTTCTTGGGCTAGCTGGCTATTATCGCAGGTTTGGTAAAGACTATGCTCCAATAGTGAAACCATTAACAATATTTTTACGTGGTGAGAATGGCCATATTGACGCAAATAAATCGAAACATGTGAAAATTAATTTTGATCGCGAAGCAGAGTTGGATTTTACAAAAATTAAGAACATACTTGCTTCGGAAGATGTACTTTTACAGTATCCAGATATTAATTGTCTATTTGAGCTAACAACTGATGCTTCACTAAATGCATTACAGCGGTATTATCTCAAAATAGTAAACCAATCACAATGATTTCTCGAACGCTTTCTTCCACTGAGCAAAACTATGCAACAAACGAACGTGAGATGTTAGCTATTGTGTGGGCATTGAAAGAGTTGAGACATTATTTGTATGAGACACAAAATGCAAGGATATTTACTGACCATCAGCCACTTATATTCTCTATTTCGGGAAAAAACCCAAATACAAAAATAAAAAGATATCGTTCATTTATTGATGAATTTTCTCAAACATTTCATTATAAGCCTGGAAAAGAGAACAAAGTAGCTGATGCTCTTTCAAGACAGTATATTAATAACCATACCATTACTTTGGAACCAGTGCATAGTGAAGAATCTTCAACGGATGTAATTGAAACTGTTAAGCGCCCTGTTAACCAATTTAGAAATCAAATTGTTTTAACAAAAGGACCATCTTTTATTAAAACTTCTAAGGTTGTTTTTAACAAATTTATACGCCATACTATTGTTTTTGATTCTGTTGAAAATTTGTTGTTGTGTTTAAAAGAAGTCGTAAGTCCTAGTAGCACTAATGCTATTCACTGTGATCTAGAGACTTTGGCCTGATATTAAAAAAACTTTAAAATCAATTATTACAAACTGTAAAATATGTTTGGAGAATAAATATGAGCGAAGGCCCCCTAACCTAGTAATTGGAAGGACTCCAATACCAAATTATCCTACATCTTGATATTTTCATAACGGATAAACAGTTTTTCTTAACTTGCGTAGAAAAATTTTCAAAATTTACTATTGTTAAACCAATTGCATCCCGATCTACTTTGGATATAAAAGATGCTTTACTTGAAATTTTATTAGTCTTCAAAAACACGAAAATAATTGTTTCAGACAATGAAAAGGCTTTTCAGTCAAATGTTATAAAAACTTTGTTAAGGGATAAATTTTCAATAGATCAATTTTTCATTCCCACACTACACAGTGAAACCAATGGTCAGGTGTAGAGGTTTCACTCAACATTCCATTAATACTCGTTGCATTAAAGAGCAACAGCAGTTAAATGAGACAACAATAAACTCTAAACCAATTAAAATTTTTCAAAATTGTTCGGCTAGTGAATTAAGTAAAATTCGGGAAAGATTATTTAAGGTTCAGGAAGACACTTTAGAAACAGGGCCGCCGAGAGAAAATCCGGGACCGGGGGCAAAAAAAGGGTAAATTTTTCAACCAAAACACTCCCCAAAACCCAAAAGATATCTGGTTTTTTTTTTTCAAAAAACTGTTATCGCCAACGTTTTTGCATACATACATACATGTATATCGCTGTATAAGAATTTGCATCATAGCGAATTTTTCTGCTGGAGCAGAAAACGAATAGACCTTTATGCTACAAAGCCAACGCCAAAAACCAACAACACCTTATGCGGGGTGCAGACACGTTAAAAGATTTATAAAATTTGTTGAAATTTAAAATGATTGCTAAATACGAAAGGTGATTAAAGGTGTGTTTTGTTTACTTTCTGTAAGCAAAAAGCTTGGATAGCATTTTGGTTTCCCGGGCCCCTCCAAAGCCCGTGCCCGGGGGTAATGACCCCCTCATCCCTCCCCCCCCCCCTCTCGTCGGGCATGTTTAGAAAGATGCAATAAAGATAAAGCAATGAAATCATATGAACCTGGGGAAAAAGTTTTCGTAAGGAGAAATAGGCGAATAAGAAATAAATTTGATAAAATATTTGTGGAAAAACTAATTGAAAAGGACCTTGGTACATGAGTTTTAATCGAAGGAAAAAAGATTCATAAAAGCAATCTAAGATGAGAAGAAACATATTAAATTTTTTTTAGTAAAATTTCATATTAGTTTTGATTGTAATATCAATTTTCAATATTTACATGTATTTAATTATGTTGTTTAATAGATTCTTGTTGTTAAATTTTGATTTTAAGTTATTATATCTTATGATATTCCAAACGCTGTAGTAATATATTAGAATTAATCCTATTAACTCAAACGAGGACGTTTCATATTAAAAAGGGGGAGTAGTTAAGCTATTCTACTGTATGGCTTTGGTGTGAAAGAGTTTTCTTTGAGATTTTTGATGAGTTTGAAAATGTAAAATTAAAATTTTTGAAATTTCCTGAAGAATAAAATTGTTACTGAACAACAAAAGATCATTTTAATTTTTTTTATAAAATTATCTAATATATAAAATTCTTCTGTCACGGTGTTAGAGGCTTAACTCCTCCGAAACGGCTGAACCGATTCTCATGAAATTTTGTGAGCATATTGGGTAGGTCTGAGAATCGGCCAACGTCTACCTTTTTTTTCGCTACGTGCCTAGGGTCTTGAGATCAAAACGTGGACCCGGGTACCCCTACAATGTGTTTATACAATATGGACATCAAATGAAAGCTGTTGATGAGTGCTATAGTACAGGATAGTTTTCATACAACTGGGAGGCTAGGGTCTCGAGATATAGCCCAAAACGTGGACCCGGGTACCCCTAGAATGTGTTTATACAATATGGATATCAAATGAAAGCTGTTGATTAGTGCTATAGTACAGGATAATTCTCATACAACTGGGAGGCTAGAGCCTTGAGATATAGCGCAAAACATGGTCCCGGGTACCCCTAGAATGTGTTTATACAATATGGGTATCAAATGAAAACTGTTGAGTGCTATAGTACAGGATAATTTTCATACAACTGGGGGCCTAGGGTCTTGAGATATAGCCCAAAACGTGGACCCGGGTACCACTAGAATGTGTTTATACAATATGGATATCAAATGAAAGCTGTTGATGAGTGCTATAGTACAGCATAATTTTCATACAACTGGGAGGCTAGGGTCTTGAGATATAGGACAAAACATGGACCCGGGTACACGTAGAATGTGTTTTTACATTATGGGTATCAAATTGAAGCTGTTGATGTATGCTTTTGTACAGAGTAAGTTTTACACCGCTGGCAGACTACGGTCTCGAGATATAGGCCAAAACATGGACCCAGATACACCTAGAATGTGTTTTTATATTATGGGTATCAAATTGAAGCTGTTGCTGAGAGCTCTAAAATTCATTGTGATATTCAATTTAGTCGCATCAACCTGGCAAAACTGATAAATATGCATGCCTATATTAGTATTTACGATGCTTTTTTCCGGGAAGTATACCAGAGACGGGCTGGGACTAGGATTAGGACTAGGACTGGGACTGAGACTGATACTCGGAGTGGGACTGGGACTGAGACTCGGAATGGGACTGGAACAAAATACATACCACCCTCTGGGAATGGCAATAAGAGATGAAGAAGAAGGAGAAAAACTTGAGAGAAGAGAAAAGAGAGAAGGAGACTGAGAAAGAGATAGAATGAGACGAAGATGGAGATGAAGCGAAAAAGACGGAGGGAGGAGTGAATAAAAAGATTAGGAAAAAGTGTAGAGGGCAGAGGAACAACGTCTTCCGGGTCTGCTAGTTATTTTATATTATAGGGGCGTGGAAATTTTCCAAAATGTAGTAACAAATTGTAAAATTTTTATTAACACAGCTATAACTCAAAAACCGGATAGATCGGTTTTAATATTTCTTCTTTGCAGCAAAACTTTGAAATTAAGCTTCGTTCTGCATAAAAAAAAAACTTGAAACTAATATGGGCAAACTTGTTTAAACCAAAATAAAAAAATGTAGCTCGCGTGTTTTTCGATGTGGACTGTAGGAGCAAACTTGCTTTGAGTGGGAGTTTCACGTTATGCGTCACACCATATATGCAATGCTCCTATATTGCTAGTACAATATGCTCGTAATGAATTTTGAATTTGAAATCAAAAAATACAGCCCACAAAATATTTGTGATTGTATCATCATAAGTGTGACAAGAGAAAAATTTTATCTGTATTTAATTAGCGAGACATGCTCAAATTGCTTTATACAATTGTTTTGTATTGATATTAGAGAAAAATTACAAAGTTTACAATCGGCGATGGTTACTAAGGCATGTTTCTGAACTTCACTTCTTCATCATCTAGCTTCTCGGGAGCTGAGTATTGAACTCGAAATCTCAAAGACTCATACTTTATACTAGTGTAAAGGCAGATGCCTTTAACCACTCAGCCATATGAATGCCCCACTGCTCGCTTTGCAATTGGTCTCTAAGTATTACCTTTTTGTTGCAATTCCTTTACTCACCATTTAGGTATATACCAGACCTGTTAAATTTGAATTAGCAATAGTAATCAATTAATAAGATGCCTATTTTAATGGCTAATGATTATTTCGATTGTTTTCCGAAAAAAGCAATTACTAATTGATTACCATTAGAAAAAAAAATAAAAAAAAATCATAATTTTTTCGATTATTTTTGATTTTTTATTATTTTTCATGATTTTTCCGCTTTGTTGGAAGAAAAATTCTCTTTTGTTGCATGCACGGGTTAATTTCTACATACAAGTACATTTTAGGATGCAATAGTAAATCTTAAGCGCTTATCGAGGCGAATATATGTGGGATCTGGAATGGTGGCATCACCATCCAATCCACCAGTTCACCAAAGAATGGCAACACGCTCGGTAAATGTCAAAGAGAAAAGAGTAGAGTATAAGTGGCAACCGAAGAAGAAAGTCGTATTGTGTCGTCGTGAGTGTGCGGCTATCAAAGCGAACAATAAATGAATAAAATGTAATCTAAGTGAACTATACTGTATTAAAATACATAAAATACAATTACTTTCAAATACTTTATTATCGTACATTTAAATACTTTTAATGAATTCTAATTAAACGTTCTTTTATGATAAAGTAAGAGTCGTGTTCGTTATTCCCACATATATACATGCAACATATAGGACGTATGGTATATGGGCATTGATCTAAACGTATTCTCCGGTAAGTATACACACATGTGCATATTTTACTACACTCATTATATAAAATAATGTGGGATCGAAAACGCCGGTTTTTCTAATTGCCCAGACAATATGAAAAAAATGTTGGATTCATAGGTTGGCGTCCAAAAGCTTTCATTTAGCAACAATCCTTTATGGTTTCATCCTTAAGTCTAGCCAATTTTGTTATATCCAAAATAAATATATCCAATATTTTGGGTTACCGTTATGGCTATGCACTGATACATAATAAAATAAAAATAAGTAAATGTAAGGCGCGATAACCTCCGAAGAAATCTAAGGCCGAGCTTCTCTTCCAATTTGCGTCGTGCTACTCTTGATTTTCCTTACAAATTGTTCGGACGGGACCTGCATGTTTTATGCCGATTCCAAACGGCATCTGCAAGGCAGATGAGCTTACACTCAGAGCTTTTCATGGCAGAAATACACCCGGAGCGCTTGGCAACCCTGCCGAGGGGCGACCCGGCTTAGACAAATTGTCTTCTAATTGAAAAACTTATTACCTATATATATTGTGACGAATACTAGCAACACTAAGGGGTATTATCATCTCTAAGCCGATACTAAGCAGTGACTCGTATGCACCTCAACAAATCAATCATTATGTCTACCCATATGTCCATACGAGCAGCGGAGAAGAGACGCACAAACACATGCTTATATCTTATCTGAGATGCTCACAAAAGAAGGCAATAATTTGTGCAAGTATCAATCACATATACACGCGCATATGAGAAGCTATAAACGTAGTTATAGCCTACAATTTTATAGCTGATAACTAACTACTAAATTCTAGAATAGAAAAGCCTAGAAATATGCAACGAGGAAACCAGACAGTATAAAAGCAGCAACAGTTGAGGCACAATCAATCAGTTTGATTTAAGATGCTATCTGGCGAGGAATAGAAGTGTTATTGTGAAGTACTTTAATAAAGGCCATTTTGCATTATTAAGTAGCGCAGTTATTTATTCAACAGTTTAGTGATTCGGACGTTAGCAGAAGGTTGCAAATAAGAGGAATTGCAGTAAATTCGTTACAATTGGTGTCAGAAGAGGAATTGTTGAATAAATTCCGAAGACTTCGAATACAACTTGGACATGGCGAAGTGGAGCGAATTGAAGATCCAGCAACTGAAGGAGGAGTTGGAGAGCCGTGGATTGAATACAGCCGGCAATAAACTCGAACTTCAGACTACGAAAGGCAATGGAATTAACGTGGAAGAGTATGTCTTTCCTCTTGAGGGCGGGGGACAACAAAAATTGAAGAGAAAAATGAAACATCGCAGAGAGTTACGAGCACAGACTTGAACATGATATTGGCTGCAATATCTGCACAAACATCGACAGTAACATCAATGTCGTCGCAAATGTCATCTCAACTGGAAGAACAGAAGACATATATGGCATCCAAGATGGAATCACAGGAGACACGTATTGCAGAAATGTCGTCAGAAATAACATCGAAGATTGAAGCACAAGAAACGCGTATTTCAGAAATGTCTACACAGATTACATCACAGATGGAAGCACAACTGAAAGAACAAGAGACACGCACAACAGTACAACTCGAAGCACAATAGGCATGTATATCATCAAAACTCGAAGCACGTATGGACGAGAAAATATCGCAGTTTGAGGAAAAAATCGAGGCCGAGGTGGATGCTTCGAAAGGTCGTATACAGGAATTGCAACTAAATCGTCCAGCTGTTTCAGCAAGCAATCCGAAGGTAAAACTCCATCTTTTGACGAATATGTTCCTTTCCAAGTGTTTAAGCTTCAATTTGAGAAGACATCAGCAGGGAACAACTGGAATGCTGAAGATAACGTTGCTGCACTGTTCATGGCATTGAAAGGGCCTGCAGCTGAGATCTTACAAACCACTCCAGAGAGCGAACGGAACTGTTATGAAGCATTGATCGGCGCTCTAGAGAGACGATACGGAACCGAGCATAAGAGACAGATATACCAAATGGAGTTACTGCACCGCTTCCAGAGGTCTGGTGAAACATTGCAAGAGTTTGCGTCGGATGTTGAAAGGCTGGCACATTTAGCGAATGCGGACGCACCCGTGGAATATACCGAAAGGGTAAAAATCCAGAGCTTTATTAATGGAATACGGGATATCGAAACGAAGCGAGCAACATACCCAAACCCAAAACCTACATTCACAGAAACGGTATCACATGCTCTGATTCAGGAAAAAACATCGCTTCTGTGTAAGCCAGCGTTCAAAGCACGCCGTGTGGAGGTGGAAAGGCCAGACTGGGTGAACACAATATTGGAGGCGCTGAAAGGATCGCAAAAGCGGAGTGAAAGAGTTATCAAATGCTTCAAATGCGGGAAGCTCGGTCACATTGCACGTCATTGCGATCTTGATCCTAGTGGTTTCAACAGCATGGGTGGTTTTAATAACAAAGCTGGAGGGGATGGGCAGTAAGATGTAGAGATCGAGAACTAGCTCCAGCTATTGAATGTCCTGTGATATCTGTGTCGCAAATTGGTAGAAAATCGAGCAGTCTTACCGTCAGAGGGAATGTGGATGGCAAAGAACGTGTACTGACTGTAGATACGGGTGCATCTCATTCCTTAATCCGATCTGACTTGGTCAACAGGAGAGTAAAACCGTTACCTGGAGCAAGGTTGCGTACAGTCACTGGCGAGTATAACCAAGTCCAGGGAGAAGTGAGATGTGAAGTCTTAATTGGAAAGGTCACAGTTCTACACAAATTCGTTGTGGCGGAAATCGTTGATGAAGTCATATTGGGAGTGGACTTCTCGGTTGACCATGACATCAAGATCGATATGCAGAGAAGGGTGATGCGTTATGAGAACCAGGATGTGACACTTAACTTCAGTTTGGAAAAGGGTTCAGCAGTAATCGAGTGCTGGTGAAAGAGATTGGACAAAAACCACAAAAGTCAAAGGCAGCAGATCGGGCAAGGGTTGATGGAACGAATGGGCCAAACAAATCAAAACCAAAGGCACCTGCGAGAAAAACACTGGCATTGACAAAACCTAATGAACGCACTAAAATGCCTGAAAGAATTTTCCAGAAAGAATGCAAGGGTGGTTTCAAGCCAGCGCAAACTACTGTTGTGAAACGTCAAGACGATACTGGTGATGCAAAGTCAAACCGTAAAGATCAAGCTCTGCGAAGTAGTTCTTCATTGGCCAAACAACAGAGTGCGAGGGAACGATCCAGGATAATGAGTAGTAAGATGAAACGCAGGTTAGATGAGAACAATAATTCGGAAGGTTTCTTGGAGGGAGATTTGGTACTGGTATACAACCCTCACCGGCAGAAAGGTGTTCCATCCAAATTTCGGTGCAGTTGGGAAGGCCCGTACAAAGTTGTGAAGAAGATAAGTGACACCATCTACCGCATACAAACCATTGGGAAACCACGAAATAGAAGAGTGGTACATTTGGAGATGCTAGCGGCGCATAGTCCTTCGTGTAGAACAAGCTAGCTGAACAAAAACAAACCTCTTATTCCAAGAAAAGTGTAATGAGAAATGAAAGAAAACAAACAAAATAACGGGATTTTTGCTTTTTTTTTATATTTTTGCTCATATATATTGAGTAATTGAACTAAAAAGGCAGGAGTGGCCGTAAAATGCATTGATTAATTTGCAAAATTCTTGTTGAATATTTAGATTCATATTTCTTTTAAGTGAACACTTTTACATAATTTTTTTGATGGATTCTAAGCTCGAAGGTAAGTAAAATTTTCTAATAGTAATTCTTTCGCAATATGAGTATTTTCAATATATTTAACATTCCGTTATTAAGAAGAAAAGGTATTATTTCTCTATATTTTTAACTTTAGGAACAAAAAAGTTACATACATCCCCGGACATCCGGCTAAATTTTACATATGTTATAGTCGCAAGTATTCTCTAATAGTCGAAAGAAAAAACCATTGCGAATTCTTTGCACATCTATTTTTAATTTTTTTTTTTTGTAGATTTAGTTATCTCTACATTTCAAATAGGATGTATGTACGTACCAGCTCCGACGAGATATTTGAACCTTTAAAGCTGATCTACAAACGGCAAAACCAATTCCCTGGTACAGGGAACAAACACGTAGCCATAAAACATACAAAAATAAACGCGCAAGGTCAACAAGATCACACCAAAAGCAAAAAGGCGAAGATCATTGACTTCAACCTGCCACAACCTACCGCACCAGTCACCAAGGCATAAAAACAGGTACATACAATGGATTGATGAAGATAAACCAAAACCAGGTTTCGGCAATACCAATGACGGCAACACTGCTCTTAGGTTTTTCGAAAATTCTGAGGCTAGTGCTGAGATTAAGGGATTGGATGTAACGCTCATCAAAAGATTCGACACTCTCCTTCGCGCATTAGCTTCTGGGTACAATATAAATATCCAAAAATTTGAAAAATTTGCGGTCGAGACTAAAAAAACTATACATAGATCTCTATCCATGGTTTAATATGCCTGTTACAGTTCATAAATTCTTAGTGCATAGTACTGATATTATAAAATAAAATCAGCAATTTTACCTATTGGCCAACTTTACGAGGAAGCACAGGAAGCCCGTAACAAAGATTTGAGACGATTCAGGGCTGATAACACACAAAAGCAGTCGCGTGAAGCCACGAATAGAGATCTTATGAATATGTTGCTTATAACATCGGACCCTTTAGTTAACAGTTTTAGGGAGATACCTAAGAAAAAATTTAAAAGTCTGACTTCAGAAGTCTTAAATTTACTGTCCCCCGATAATGTTGAGGAGTCAATAAATACCCCAGTTGTTTCAAGCTTTCACAGTAGTGTTGCTGATGTTCATGACTATTCCACAAGTGACTCATCCAATGAAAGTGATGATAGCGAATAATAACATAATTATAAAAGATAACCTACCCTACCCTATAACTCTTTGTTGGATCAGGTTTTATTCAATTTAAATCTATTGTCTTTTCTACTTTGTATGATACTTTACTTTTAAGTTTTTGTAATAAGTAATTTTCACATAATTAATTTAATCATTTACATTGTTATTATTATTATTGTAATTCACTTTTACATTCCTGACTGGTACTATAAAATAATTCTGTAAAAATTGTAGTGCCAGGATAAATACTCAAATAAATACAAAATATGTATGTACATATGTGTACAGCCACTCACATAAATAAGTAGACACCCCTTTTTGGATAATTCTTACAATTTTCGCTTTCGCAAATTTATTTTAACTAATTTCCCATAAGAAAATTTGTCACGATCTATAACAAAAACTAAATTATAATTAAAAAATTCGACGAATTTTCATAAAAAAAATTTTTTTTTTTCCGAATTTTTAGAATTTTTTAGAGTATTGAGATTTGTATTCCATTCAATTTAAGTACAATAAAGTAAAATTCTTAAGTCCTTTAAATTTTTTTGGATCTATGTCACTTATTCACATGAGTTACTGTATATGAAATAAGCAAATGTATGCATATGAAGTAAAATTTTGGAAAAAAATAAAAAAAAGAACATATGGCTTAAAAAAAATGACGTAGTTGTAATAAATAACTGCATATGAAACGGAAAATCTCATGAAATAATTTTGTCCAGCTAGCTTGTTCTACACGAAACACTGTGCGGCGTTTAGATCAGGAAATTTGTCTGATCGGGGCGATCAGACTTAAGTGGAGGGCAGTGTGACGAATACTAGCAACACTAAGGGGTACTATCATCTCTAAGCCGATACTAAGCAGTAACTCGTATGCACATCAACAAATCAATCATTATATCTACCCATATGTCTATACGAGCAGCGGAGAAGAGGCGCAGACACACATGCATATATCTTATCTGAGATGCTCACAAAAGAAAGCAATAATTTGTGCAAGTATCAATCACATATAAACGCGCATATGAGAAGCTATAAACGTAATTATAGCTGGTAATTTTATAGCGGATAACTAACTAGTAAATTCTAGAATAGAAAAGCCTAGAAATATGCAACGAGGAAAGCAGACAGTATAAAAGGCAGCAACAGTAGAGGCACGATTTAAGACGCTATCTGGCGAGCAATAGAAGTGTTATTGTGAAGTACTTTAATAAAGGACATTTTGCATTATTGAGTAGCGGAGTTATTTATTCAACAGTTTAGTGATTCGGTCGTTAGAAGAAGGTTGCAAATAAGAGGAATTGCACTAAATTCGTTGCAATTACTAAATTCGTTACAATATGTATATTGTAAAAGTCTATAACAGCGGTCGACTGCTAATACGTGTCCTAAAAGACTTGGCTTGACCTCAGTATTAATAATCCGAAGGCGGAACACAAAAATTAATTTTGAGTCATTCAAAAGATATTAACGAAAAAAATGCTTATTAAAGCTCTCCAAATGGTACGAAGAACACTCACATAGTGGCGATGATATGAAACCAATATTATTAAAATAAAGTGAGCAATATGATAAACTTTGATTACAAAACAATCAGTGCATATTCATAACTTAACCCAAAATAGCGGATATATTAATTTAGGATACAAAACAAAATTGGCTTGACTTAAGTATGAAAACATTATTATTTTATATAATGAGTGTAATAATGCACATGTGTATATATGTACTTACCTGTGAATATGTTTGAATCAACGCTCATATACTATTTGCCCTATATGTTGCATGTATATGTTCGACTCGGTAAGCGCTTACGATTTACTATTGCATCCTAAAATGTACTTGTTTGTGGAAATTATCCGGTGCATGCAACAAAAGAGAATTTTCTTTCAACAAAGCCGAAAAATAATCAAAAATAATCCAAAAAAATTAAAAAAAAAATCTAAAAAAAATTCTTTGATTTTTGATTACTTTTGATTATTTTTGATATTTTTTCAATAATCGTAAAAAATTAGGATTTTTTTATCAATTGAAAAGTAATTATGAAAAATAGAAAATAATGGCAAGTAATCATTAAATGGCGTTTAAAGAAAATAATCAATGGAACGGCTAATCATTACCATTAGTAATCATTATTTAACAGGTCTGGTACATACTAATTCTATATGCTGTTAATCCTAATTGTGTGGAATATTTTATAGGCGCGCTTTAATCTTAGTAACACTGAATATTTATAGTATTGCTTTTATTAGCAGTGCTTCCGCGGTTCACTATTATATCAATATTGTTACGAATATTTAAGGGGTGCTGCTATCTCTAAGCCGATGCTAAGCAGTGACGTGAATTCACATCAATAATTCAATCATTGTGTATCTACATAAACGAAACAATAATTGCGTATACACATATGTACCATGTACGTATACGAGCAGCGGAGAGTCAATGCACAAACACATGCATATATCTGAGATACTCCTGAAAGTATGCAGTGAGAGAAGCTATAAAATCGTGCAATTGTAGTTACAGCTGAGAAGTTTGAGAGCTGATGGACTAGAAGATTCTGGAAATGGAAGCGCCTAGAAGATGCAACGTTGAAATCAGAGAGTATAAAAGGCTTCAAATGTAGAGGCGCTGGAATTCAGTTTGAGTTGAGCTATCAAGCAGTTATTGATTAAGCACGCAATCTGGTGGGCAATAGTAGAGTTTCATTTAAACTATCAATCAGTTTGGTTGCTAAGCAAGCTAGTTGCAAAGTATAAGTGTTATTGTGAAGTATTTTAATAAAGGCCATTTTTTCATTATTCAATATTGGAGTTATTTATTCAACAGTTTAGTGATTCGAACTTATCAGAAGGGGGAGGATTTGCAAGTAAATTCGTTAAAATATTATTAGGCAAAACCACTGCCTAATGCTTGGAGTGCTCAAGAGAAAAGTTCTTCGAAAGATTTACGGACTTCACCCGTTGGCGGCGACGACGTGTACCGAAGAAGATTAAATCATGAGCTGCACGAGCATTGCGCAGACAGCAACATAGTCCAGCGATTTAAAACACAGCGGCAATATGATGCGAATGAAAGATGATGCTCCGGCTAAAAAAGTATTTTTATCGAAACCCTTCTACAGAAGAAGAGGAAGGGGCGGCTACCACTCCGCTGGAAGGACCTGGTGGAAACGATTTAAATTTAGTTAGCAGCTTGCACAACGAAGAAGCGATTGGCGCGCTTTGTTGGACGTCCATAACTGTTTTCGGTGTGGAAGGCGAAGAACAGGGCGGCCACCGTTCAACGTTCCAATTTCTACTTTATAAATGTTTAGGGTGTACCAGATTTACGAACCTCAAATTCGGATGCAGTACTTCTAAATACTTCTAAGTATGTGAGTTTTCGGCTACTTTTTGTGTGTGCCGTTGTTGTGTTAACAGTGCTTCGCCCCATTCAATGGGCACGACCACTCACAAATTGTCATCAAAGTCGTCTAACGGGAGTCCAAGAAAACTGGCTGTTTCAACAGGGGCGGACCATATGGAGATCAGTGTTAGCGGCGTAGGTTCCACATTACATCGGGACACATCGCATACGGGGACATATATTACGTATGTGGGGGTTGAATCTTAGTGCTTATGGAGATGTTCCCTTAAACCCCGTAGAGGTGGGGCTAGATCAAGCAGTTATTTGCAAGGATGTCTTGGTTTGTAACAGTTTAGCAAAAACGGCCTGTTCAGCATTTCGTTGTGCTCTCTAATGTTGAGCTCTTTAGCCTCACTATGTAGGTGGTGTTCGAGGGTCATAAGGAGGCATCTCGTGGCAGTTCTGATTGCAGCATTTTGACAGGCCTGCAGCCGTTTCCAGTGTTTTTAAGACCAGGCGGTGACGCGTAGCACATGAGCGGCCGTGAGCCTCAGGTACTGCCGGCAAGCAACTTGAAGATTTTGTTGCGGCTTTGTACTTTAGATAAAATTTCGGTAACATACGCCTTGAAGTCAGAGTATTATCGAACGTTACTCCTAAGATATTTGGATGACTGACAGTCGGTAGAGTGCTACCATCAACGTAAACTTCCAATATGTCCGTTATCTGTTCCTTCCACGTCGTAAACAGAGTGGCCGTGGAGTTTGTCGGTGATAATGCCAGGTTGCGCGAGGTGAAGAAACTAGAAATATCGGGGAGATAGCGGTTTATTTTAGGAACTAATTCATCAGTTGTAGGTTCAGGTCCCGTTGCAGGTGCAGTCGTCGGCACAAGAAATGATTGTAACTCCTTCTGGTGGGGAAGGAAGTTTGGATATATAGAAATTAAACAGAAGCGGGGATAAGACACCACCCTGTGGTACTTCCTATTTAAGTTTCCTAGGCTTTGAGATTTCGTTCCTAAATTGAACCGACGCTTGTCGAAAGTGTGAGCCTTCAATGTCTTGGAGAAGCGTGCCGTGGTTGACCGAGTCAAAAGCTTTTCTACAGGTCAAGTTCCACGAGCACCGTCCTGTGATAGGGGTTTTCTTGATTTAGTTCGCAATTTATCTGAGTGTTTATGGCGTTTAGCGTGGTGGTGGTACTATGCATTTTGCGGAAGCCATGTTGGTGGGTGGCTAGCCGAAGATTTGCCGTGAAATGAGGGAGCAAGATGGTTTCCAATGTCTTCGTTATTTTTCGATATGACTCAACTCACCTTTAGTAGTGGAATTATCCTTCCAATTTTCGATTGTTCGGGAATGACAAAGACAGCGATAGGTTGAAAACGTGCATTAGGTAGTTTGTTCCTTAAGCGCCAAGGTGTTTTAGCATTGGCATGGCTATTCCGTCTTGGTCTATTATATTATAATAAAAGTTAATAAAATTCCGCTATTCAAAGGTGATAAAATTAGCAGGTCACTGTATTGAAAAGAGTATGGGCAGGTTGTCAGATGCTAAAGTATGCCTCGGCTGCCATTCGACGCATTTGATGAGCCCTGCGCTGGCGATAGAAATGTCTGGCGAGCTGTGACAAGTACCTGCAATTTTGGTGGGGCATCGCTTTTTATGGTGCAGAAAGTCGTATTGTCTACTTGCTCTGCTAGCTGCCTGCTTCTGCTGTCGACTGGCAAGCTGTAGTGCCAGAGGTCGTGGTGAGCGTTGAAATCGCCAAAAATAAGGCGGTTTTCGCTAGAGTAGCGTACTGATTGATATCAGGGCGATAGCCACTTGGACAGCAGGTGGCAGGAGGGATGTAGATGTTAATTATTTCAAAGTCCACTTTGGCTAAATTAGCTGAACTACATGCTTGACTAGAAACAGGTATTTTCTTATGTATATAATCCATAGGCGGCTTATCACCCAACTTAAAAAAAACAACAATAGTTTCTTTTCGATTCAAAGATTTCCTTAATACATGTATTTTATGTATGCACGACATAAGTATACATTTAAATATATGAATGTATATGCCCGTATATACAAAGTAAAAAACAAATAAGAAGATCTACCCATATTAATAAGTTTGTTTGCATATAAATAAATGTGCTTCAATTCATGATAATATAAATATATTTACAAATAGAATATTGCAAGGTTTAAAGTATTACGTTAACCGCGTTGGGGAATATTTTGAAACGAGTTCTACAAATTTTTTAATTTTCTTCATTATGTGCGTTTTTGCCGAAATTCATTAATTGCATTTTTTTTTATTTACATTTTTAAGAGAAGTTTTATAGGAAACCAACTAGATATTTGATTTTCGAAAAATTTTAAAACAAAAAATATGCTTAGAAGACTCTTCAAAGGATCCAAATTATTTTTTAATTACCTCGACCTTGAACTCAATATAATTAAATAACGAAAACAATTAACAATAATTTTTCCGAACACTATTGCTAGTAATGTGTAAATTTACACATTTAGACTTCTTGTGCAAAATAGATTAATTTGAGGGTTGTAAATTTTTTTTGTGTAAGCGTATACATATTTTACATAGGTAAGTTTAAACCTGATTAAGCTAATTTAAAATTGTCCAAAGAAAAATCTTTTTAAATAAGGACAAAATATGGCGAAATTCATGGTTAATACATTTAAAAAAATTTTGACATATTTCAAATGAAAGCAACTTCTTAAGACGAACTTATTACACGATTATATTAGTAATCACAAAATATGTACGCGATATATTCATCATATCTACATACATATATATGTATGTAGGTAATGATATTTCTTTATTTATACAAAATCCGATGCCGATGATGATGACGCCGCCGATGCAACCGATATAGCCGAAGCAACGGATGATGTTGTCGATACGGTGGATGTGGTTGATGCCGCACGGTGTGTTGGTGGCAATATAAGTAAAGCTGCTGCCGCATTTGGCGGTGAATGCGGCACAACACATACCGCAGAATCCTCACCTGCCATAAGCATGCGTTCTGCTGATGTGGAAGCATTTGTTGGTGTAATGGGTCGTTGTTGTTGTAGCGATGTTGATGATGCCGCATCACCACCGGCAGGATTACAATTTGCACCGATTTCTGATATAGGAACTGCTGCATTGGCTATTTCTTCATTGCTTAGAACGTGTTGTTTGAATTGTTGTGAAGTGGGTGGTACAACCAAAAGATTAACGGATATAAGCAATGGATGTACTAATTTGGTATCCATAAGCATTATCGTAACTTCTTGATTTTTCTCCAGGCTTAGTGAGCTTATTTCGGTTTTTTGTGTGAATGTGGGTTGCCGTTGTGAATTGATTGATGTGACAGATGTTCTGAGAAGTAAAAAAAAAAGTAATTGTTTTAGTTGCAAATTATTTTTGATTATATGAAACATTTAATAGTTTTGATTTGTACGCTTATTAGGAATAGTGATTGAAATTCAGCTACTACAGGGGATACTAAGTTTACCATATACCACAATAATACACTATAACGTAAGGGTTATCATACCTTTCCTTTTCTTTCTTTTCCTGTCCTCTCATTTCCTTTCTTTTCCCTACTTTCCTTTCCCTCCCCTTCCTTTCCTATACTTTATTCCTTTCTTTTATATCATTTCCTTTTCCTCTCTTCCCTTCTTTCCTTTACCTACCTTTCCTCCCCCTTCCTTTGCATTCATCTCCTCTTCTTTTCTATACCTACTTTAAAGCTTTCTTGTTTGGTTATTCAATATTTATTTTCTTTAATTATTTTCAATGAATGATATTTTTTATACATCAAAAATGAATATCAAAGAAAAGTATAAAAAGATATTTCACATAAATTACAAACATAGTTATTTAAAAGTTGATAATGTTCAAGTGTATATTGTGGTTTACAACTCTGCCAACGTGTCTTAAGACCGTCCCCGGTCATATAACTTAAAAACTAAATTAAGTTAAAAAATAACTCATTTAAATCTTCAATACAAATGATCCCATTATTATTATTTCCAAGCCACTTTCTCATTTTATTAGCTTCAACAACGCCATCATACGGTAATTGAGTCAACTGGCAGTTTTCTACGTCTCGCACCACATATCTATCATTTCCTAAAATCTTATCTATTATGTAAAGACCTTTAAACCTCGGTATGAGTTTTTTGTTTGTTCCCACAACCGAATCTACATTTCTTATGACTACAAAATCTCCCACTTCATATTCTTTTGCCCTCACATGTTTTTTTTTAAATAGTTTAAATTATATTCCTGCTTTTTCTTAATTGCTACAGATGCATTTAATCTAATTTGTTCCAGATTACGCGTTTCATCAACATTTATTCTATTATCTAAATACTCTGTGAACTCATCCACTATTTCACCCCTCTGTTCTCCTTAAGCTCCTCATGGAACTTGGCGCTGGGGAGGGAGGGGATGGCCTGAAGGTTTAATGTGTCCACATAAATCGTTTCCGGGATGGTCGGGCTAGCGCCTTAATGGTGCTGTGGTACCGGATCTGTATCCGGCAAAGGACCATCACATCGATAACACTCCCCAAAGCCTTCGGGGAGCAACCTTATCGCTACAACAACAACAACAACAACAACAGCAACTACTAATAACAAGTGTTTCCGTTTAGATTGAATTGAAGGTAGAGGACCAAAATGATCAATATGAATTGTGTCAAATGGTTCAGGTTATTTAGTATATTATACAAACTTCGTTCATTTACTTGAACGGGCTCTGCATAAATAGTACACTTGAGACAGTTTTGTATAAATTTTTCAACTTTTTGTTTAATTTCCGGAAGCCAATAATGTAAAAATAACGTCGTCACGGTGTTTTTGAACAGTATCAGTACTATAATATTGTCCTCCATTTCTTTTGGCACATAAAGTGCTACTTTTCCTTTGTCTCTATAAATTAAACTATTTGAAAATTTAAAGTGTATTACTTCCTCTTTTTCCATGCGTTCTTTTAAAGCTGTTATTTCATTGTCACGTTCTTGGGCTAGCTGTATTTGAAATTCAGCTTCACTAATATCTATGCTAGCAACTTGATAATTCTATTTTGAATAGTATAATTAAAACTTTCAAGTTCTAATGCCTATCTTGCAATACGAGCATTCACCTGTTTCTTTCCTAAAGTCAATGCAAGTGAATTGCAATCTGTAACAATTTTAAATGGAATACCTTCAAGATATACTCTAAATCTTTTCAACGCATAAATTATTGCTAGAGTTTCAAGTTTGAAACTATGGTATCTGCTGTCAGCACTTGTAGCAGTTTTTGAAAAATAAGAAACTGGATGAAATTTACCATCATCTTGACGCTGCAATAAAACTGCTCCGAACCCCAATGAACTTGCATCACAATGTAGTTCTGTTTCTTTTAAAGGATTATAAATGGACTTTCAGTCAATTTAGTTTTAAGTTCCTGAAATGCACTAACACACTGCTCGTTAAAATCAAAGCTTACATTTTGTTTAAGCAGTTGCTGTAGTGGTTTCACAATCCGAGAAAATGATGGTACAAAGCGTCGAAAAAAAGAAAAAAGTCCTATGCAAGAGTGTAACTCTTTTTAGTTTCTTGGTATACGATAATTGCCTTGAAATGTGAAAGCCAAATTTACATTTGTTAAGATTTAACTTTAGGCCTTTTTCTGAAATACGTGTCAAATCTTCGCGAACCTACTATTAAATCATCCATATATATATAATTAGTTGTTTTGAATCAATTAAGGCTTTAAAAATCGTATTTATAAATCATTGGAATACAGCAGGTGCATTTTTTAATCTAAATTGCATTCCTAAATACTCATGTTGCTCATTCTGCGTTACAAAAGCAGTATATTGAACAGATTCTGGTGACATCTTGACTTGATGAAATCCACTTTTTATACCTTTCATGAAAATGAAATGGTATATTAATTTCGTCACGAAACCAAAAATTGTAAGTCCTTAAAGGAAAATAGATATACCCACCATTAAGTATACCGAAATAATCAGCATGAAGCGCTGAGTTGATTTAGCCATGTCCGTCTGTCCGTCTGTCTGTTTGTATGCAAACTAGTCCCTCAATTTTTGAGACATCTTGATAAAATTTGGTGGGCGGGTGTATTTGGGTGTCCGATTAGACATTTGTCGGAACCGGCTGGATAGGACCACTATAGCATATATCCTCCATACAACCGATTTTTCAGAAAAAGAGGATTTTTGTCATATCTTACTCAATTTAACAGATTGAAGCTTCAAACTTCACCATATAATTTCGTATATTGCACATATTGTTGCCTGAAAAAATTGATGAGATCGGTCGTGTATATAGTATATATCTCCCACAACCGATTGTTCAGATAAGAAACTTTTCGTAATTAATGCCCTATTTTAGGAGCTAAAGGCTTCAAATTTCAACGAGGGCTTACGCATATAGCATATATTGTTGTCTGAAAAAATCATAAAGATCGGTGGTATATATAGTATACATATATATGGTGGTATATACAGTATACTAGCAGACCCGTCAGACGTTGTTCTGCCATAAATTTGGTCTATCTGCATACATTTTAATAAGCTTTTTCTCTCTAACTCTGCCCTCTCCTCTTCACTTCTTCTTAATCATTTTATTCACTCCTCCGTCCGTCTTTTTCGCTTCATCTATCTCCATTTTCGTCTCACTATATCTCTTTCTCAGTCTGCTTATCCTTCCCTCTTTTCTCTTCTCTCAAGTTTTTCCCATTCTTCTTCATCCCTTATTGCCAGTCCCAAAGGGTGGTATGTATCTTGTTCCAGTCCCATTCCGATTTCCAGTCCCACTCCGATTCTCAGTCCCTATCCTAGTGCTAATCTCATTCCCAGCCCGTCTCTGGTCTACTTTCCCGAAAAATATAGGCAAATTTATATACCAAATTTCAGGCAAATCGAATAGGATGTATGTGTAAATAGGTATGTGGGTATTATCAATTCATGCATATTTATCAGTTTTGACAGGTTGATGCGACTAAATCGAATATCACAATGAAAATTACTTTAAAGCTCTGAGCAACAGCTTTCATTTGATATCCATATTACACACACATTCTAGGGGTATCCGGGTCCACGTTTTGGCCTATATCTCGAGACCCTAGTCACCAGCGGTGTTGCATAAATATGTATGTACATATGTACTATGTCAAGCTGATATGATATGAAAATACATACATACATATGTACAGTCATACCTGCCTATAAACCTACGCCCGAAGTTAAATAACGCAGTGAATGCTATGTACATATGTGTCGCATCGCCTCACTCAAAGGCAATTAGCGCGCACAGTTGACACCGAACAATCACACACACGAATTTTTTGGTAAAAATGTTACTTTTGTTTAAACAATTTGGCTTATACAAGAAAGAAATCAAGTATTTTTTTTGATGCAGATCGAAGGTAAATATTTCAAAGTTTTACTGAAAAGTAGAATTTTTTAAATCCATCCATCCGTTTATGAGTTATAGCTGTGTAAACAAAAGTTTTTTTTACTACATTTTGGCAATTTGCCACGCCCCTATAATATATATCTTCAAATTATATTAACTGTACCATCTCACGTAGCTCAGCTTTCAAATGCCAAAAACCGTTTTAAAATCGGAGCATTCTGTGTGAAGTTATGTGCATACATGGCATTTAGCGACTTTATTTTATAAGAGTTATATATATATATATATATATATATATATTAGGGCGGGTCGATTTGTGGGGAGGCAAAAAAATCGCCCATTACTCTGTGAAAATCATATTCTAGGGATCAAAATAAGAAACTTTGCCGAAGGAACCATACCTCTAAAACGAATTCTGATGTACCCCCCCCGCCCCCCCCCCTCAATTTGGGTCGATTTTGAGTGCTCCAATCGAGTCCAATTGTATGACCGACCCCACTAACTTTGGAGGCCCGACCCACCGATGCCAGTGGCACACCCCCTGGACCCCCCTGGGTCAAAGTGAAATTTTTCAAAATTTGCCCCTACCCAAAAGTTCGACCCAAATTGGGGGGGGGCATCAGAATTCGTTTTTGAGGTATGGTTCCTTCGGCAAAGTTTCTTATTTTGATCCCTAGAATACGATTTTTACAGAGCAATGAGCGATTTTTAAATCGACCCGCCATATATATATGTATATAGCCTTTACCCGCGGCCCCGTCCGCAAGGAGAAAATAAAATATATGTGCTATTCACGTTAGCCTGCTTATCAAGTTATCTGTTTAAAAATTATTTTTGTCTAACGTATTTTATTTTTGTAATTTAGTAAAAAAAAATAGAACTTAATGAGAAGACAAGCTGAAAGGCACGCTTTCATGAATAGTACAATATAGTTTTTTCGAATTAAAAAAATACATTTTGTTTTTAAATTAAATTAACTGATATGAAAGGGGTGAAAGAATTACTACTCATAGAACAAAGGAGTGAAACTACAATTAGCTAAAACCAAAGAGAATTTTTTAGATGAAAATAGTGTTGCTTTTTGGGGTATTTAGTTGGTTAAAATATTACAAAAGTGTAATTATAGTTATAACAGTTCGTTACACGATTCATTTAAAAAACTCAAAAATAGAACGAAAACGCTGTGTAAGATTGAAGATAAAACATACCGATTTTAATTACGAATAATTAGCAGCAAATCCACGCCCATAAAAGCTCATAATTTAAAAACGCATGTATGCTGAACTACCGGTTGCGAAGAGACCTAAAATGATCCCGGAAGGGTCCCAGGATGATACTAAAATTCCAGGACAGATCCCGAAAATCATCCAGAAATTAACCAGGAGGGGTCCCAAAATGATTCAGAAATAGTCCCGAAAAAGTCCCGAAATTACCCTTATGGGTTCCCGTACAGATCCCGAAAACCAACCAGAAATGATACCAAAAGGCTCCCCAAATCATCCCGTATTAGTTCCGAAAAAGAATGGCCCCGACGGGATTCCTGACGGATCCCGAAAACCATCCAGAAATTATGCCGGAAGTGACACCAAATGATCCCGAAATGGCCCGACGGGATCCCGGGTGGATCCCGAAAACCATACTGAAATGATGTCGGAAAATACTCCAAATTATTCCGAAATAGCCCCGAAAAAGTCCCGAAATGATCCCGAGGGGATCCCGGACGAATCCCGAAAACCATCCAGAAATTATGCCGGAAGTGACACCAAATGATCCCGAAATGGCCCCGACGGGATCCCGGGTGGATCCCGAAAACCATACTGAAATGATGTCGGAAAATACCCCAAATGATTCCGAAATAGCCCCGAAAAAGTCCCGAAATGATCACGACGGGATCCCGGACGGATCCCGAAAACTATCCAGAAATGATGCCGGAAAGGTCGTCAAATGATCCCCTAATAGTCCCGAAATGACCCTGATGGGATCCCGGACGGATCCCGCAGACAATCCAGAAATGATGCCGAAAGGGTCCCCATTTGAGCCCTTATCAGTCGAGAAAAAGTCCCGAAGTGACCCCGACGGGATCCCGAAAACTAGAGATGATGCCGGAAGGTACCCCAAAATGATTCCGAAATAGTCGCGAAATGACCCTTACGGGATCCCGAACGGATCGCGAAAACTATCCAGAAACGATGCCGGAAAGGTCCCCAAATGATCCCCTAATAGTCCCAAAATTACCCTGCTGGGATCCCGAACGGATCCCGAAAACCATCCAGAAATGATGCCGGTAGGTACCCCAAAATTATCCCGAAATAGTCCCAAAATGACCCCGTCGGGATCCCGGACGGATCCCTAAAACCATCCAGAAATGATGCCCTGAAATTACCCCGACGGTATCCCGAAAACCATCCAGAAATGATGCCGGAAGGGACCCCAAAAAATCCAGAAAAAGTCCCGAAATGACCCCGAAGGGATCCCGGACGGATACCGAAAACCATCCAGAAATGATGCCGGTAGGTACCCCAAATGATCCCGAAAAAGTCCCGAAATGACACCTATGGGATCCCGGACGGATACCGAAAACCATTCATATAGGATGCCGGAAAGGTCCTCAAATGATCCCCTAATAGTCCCGAAATTACCCTCACGGGATCCCGACGGATCCCGAAAACCATCCAGAAATGATGCCGGAAGGGACCCCAAATGATCCCGAAAAAGTCCCAAAATGACCCCGACAGGATCCCGGACGAATACCGAAAACCATCCAGAAATGATGCCGGAAGGGACCCCAAATGATCCCGAAAAAGTCCCAAAATGACCCCGACGGGATCCCGGACGAATACCGAAAACCATCCAGAAATGATGCCGGAAGGGAACCCAAATGATCCCGAAAGTCCCAAAATGACCCCGACGGGATCCCGGACGGATCCCGAAAACCATCCAGAAATGATGCCGGAAGGGACCCCAAAAGATGCCGAAAAAGTCTCAAAATGACCTCGACGGTATCCCGGACGAATCCCGAAAACCATCCAGAAATGATGCCGGAAGGGAACCCAAATGATCCCGAAAGTCCCAAAATAACCCCGACGGGATCCCGGACGGATCCCGAAAACCATCCAGAAATGATGCCGGAAGGGACCCAAATGATCCCGAAAAAGTCCCGAAATTACCGCGACGGGATCCTGGACGGACACCAAAAACCATCCAGATGTGATCCCGGTAGGTACCCCAAATGATCCGGAAATAGTCCCGAAATTACCCCGTCGAGAGCCCCGACGGATCTAGGAAACTATTAAGAAATGATGCCGGAGAGGTCCTCAAATGATCCCCTAAGAGTCCCGAAATGATCCCGCGCGGATCCCGGACGGATCCCGAAAACCATCCAGTAACGATGCCGAAAGGGTCCCCAAATAATCCCGTATTTGTAGAGAAAAAGTCCCGAAATTACCAAGACGGGATCCCCGACGGATACCGAAATCCATCCAGAAATGATGCTGGAAGGGACCCCACATGATCCCGTATTAGTCGAGAAAAAGTCCCGAAATGACCCCGACGGTATCTCGGACGAACCCCGGAAACTATGCAGAAATGATCCCGAAATGACCCCGTCGAGATCACCGACGGATCCCGGAAACTATGCAGAAATCATGCAGGAAAGGTCTTCAAATGATCTCCTAATAGTCCCGAAATGATCCCCGACGAATCCCGGAAGCTATGCAGAAATGATGCCGGAAAGGTCTTCAAATGATCCCCGAAAAGCCCCAAAATGATCCCGAACGGATCCCTAAAACCATGCAGAAATGATACCGGAAGGGACCCCAAATGATCCCGAAAAGGTCGCGAAATGACCCTGACGGGATCCCGGACGGATCCCGAAATCCATCCAGAAATAATGGCGGAAGGGACCCAAAATGACCCCGAAAAAGTCCCGTAATGATCCCGGAAACCATCAAGAATTTATCTCTCAAAGGTACGCAAATTATCCCGAAAATACCCCGACTGGATGCCGAACGGATCCCGAAACCAATCCAGAAATGTTGCCGGAAAGGTCCCTAAATGTTCGCGAAAAAGTCCCGAAATTATCCCGGAATAGTTCCGAAAATATCCCAAAATAACCCCGGCGGGATCCCAGACGGATCCCGAAAACTATACAGAAATGATCCCGGAAGGGTCCCAAAATTATCCCGAAATAGTACCGAAAAAGTCCCGAAATGACCCCGGCGGGATCCCGGACGCATCCCGAAAACCATCCAAAAATGATCCCGGAAGGGTCTCGATATGACCCCAACGGGATTACAAATAAGGCGAAGCTAATTGTAGAACCATTTTTAAAAAGGCAGCAGGCGCGTTGGAGCGAATGAAGAGTTACAAACAAACAACAGGTAAGGCTAATAAAAGCGTGCTAATAAAAACAATTGATGGAGGGCGGATGGCGGGAGGAGAAGTACCGCTCCTCGTTTTTCCATAATTGTTTAGATCTCGATCTGTATGTGCCAGATACCAAAAACTATTGATTTAGGAGAAAATTTATATTGAGTTATAACGATTTATAGATTTTACACCAGAGGGGTAGAATGGGAGGGGGGGCGGAGGGTGTCACTGCTCACTTTGTAAGCCCTCGACTTATTTGACCCATTGAGTATGTGATATTGGTAAAGGCCAGTATACGTAAAGTTATTATGTGTAAAAATTATTAAAAAGTAATTGTTCGAAGGGGACCCCCACACCTCTTTCCATGTTCGAAAAAAATGTCGCTAGTAGACTACTGTCTGTGTCCCAAATTTCATCAAAATCCGTGTAGCCGTTCTGGCGTGATTCAGTCGCAAAGACTAAAAAATATAATAATTAAATTATAACTGTTCCTAGGGGGCGGGGACCTCCCCCCTTTTGAAAAATATATAGCTAGTAGATCCTTCTAGACTATTCATCCAAATCGGTCCAGCCGTTCTTGCGTGATTGAGTCACAAAGACAAACGTCTGGACAAACATCCAAACATCTTCAAATCCAAACTTTCCCATTTATAATATACTAGCCTTTACCCGCGGCCCCGTCCGCAAGAAGAAAATGAAATATGTGGGCTATTCACGTTAGCCTGCTTATAAAGTTATCTGTTTAAAATTTTTTTTCTGTCTAATGCATTTTATTTTTGTAATTGAGTAAAAAAAGAACTTTATGAGCTGATAACCTGATAGGATCCTAAAATGATAACGAAATTATCCAGAAAAAGCCACGAAATGACCCCGACGCTATCGCGGACGGATCCCGATAACCATCCAGAAACGCCCCGGAAGTGTTTCCAAAAGTTCCCGAAGTAGTCCCAAAAAAACCCGAAATGACAACAACACGATTCTAGACTTATCCAGAGAACCACACAGAAATGATCCCTGAAGTGTACCAAATTGATCCCGAAATAGTCCCGAAAAAGTTCCGAAATTACCCTGACGGGCTACCGGACGGATCTCAAAAACCATCCAGGAAGGGTTCCTAAATTATCCCGACATAGTCCAGAAAAAGCTCCGAAAAAGTTCCGAAATGACCCCGAGGGATCCACAACGGATAGCGAAAACCATAAAGAAATGATTCCGGAAGGGTCCCAAAATGATTCCGAAATAGGCCGAAAATGACCCCGATGGAATCCCGCACGGATCCAAATGTGATCCCGGAAGGGTTTCAAAACTATCCCGAAAAAGTAACAAAGAAAATCTCAAAATGAATCTTACGGCATCCTGGACGGATCCAGAAATGATCCCAACATGGTCCCGAAATGACCCTGATGGATCCGGCAAACGATCAAGAATTGATGCCGGAAGGGTCTTCAAATGATCCCGAAATAATACAGATAAAGTCATGGAATGACCCCTAAATGGTCCCCAAATGATCCCGAAATAGTCCCGAAAAAGTCCCAAAATTACCCTGATTGGTTCCCGTACAGATCCCGAAATCCATCCAGAAGTGATGCCGGAAGGGTTCAAAAATGATCACGTATTGTCCCCGAAAAAGTCCCTAAATGACCCCGACGGGATCCCGGACGGATCCCCAAAACTATCTAGAAATGATGAAGGTGCCCAAAATGATTCCGAAAAAGTCGTGAAATAACCCCGACGGAATTCCGGACGGATCCCGAAAACCATCCAGAAATGATCCCGAAATAGTCCCGAAGAAGTCCCGAAATGTCCTGACGGGATCTCAAACGGCCCCCTAACTGACCTCGCCGGGATCCCGGACAGATCCCGAAATCCATCCAGGAATCATTTTGGCCCGAAAACCATCCAGAAATGATGCCGAAAGGGTCCCCAAATGATCCCGTATTAGTCGCGAAAAAGTCCCGAAATGACCCCGACGGGTTGCCGGACAAATCCCGAAGACCATCCAGAAATGATGCCTAAAGGGACTCCAAATAACCCCGAAAAAGTCCCGTAATGATCCCGGAAACCATCAAGAATTTATCTCTCGAAGGTACGAAAATGATTCCGAAAGTACCCCGACGGGATCCCGTACGGATCCCGAAAACCATCCAGAAATGATGCCGGAAGAGTCCCCAAATGATCGCGAAATAGTCCGGAAATGATTCCGGAATAGTCCCGAAAATGTCTCAAAATAACCCCGACGGGATCCCGGACGGATCCCGAAAACTATACAGAAATGAACCCGGAAGGGTCCCAAAATGATCCCGAAAAAGTCCCGAAATTACCCCGGCGGGATCCCGGACCGATCCCGAAAACCATCCAGGAATGATCCCGGAAGGGCCTCGATATGACCCTTACGGGATTACAAATAAGGTGAAGCTAATTATAAAACCATGTTAATAAGGCAGCAGGCGCATTGGAGCGAATTAAAAGTTACATAGAAACATACAGGTAAAGCTAATAAAAGCGTGCTAATAAAAACAATGGAAGGAGGGCGGATGGCGGGTGTAGAAGGAGAGGACTACTGATCGTTCCTCCAAAATTGTCTAGATATCGATCTGTATGTGCCAGATACCAAAAACTATTGAAGTAGGAGAAAATTTATATTGAGTTATAACAATTTATAGATTTTACACCAGAATGGGTGATAAAGGGGGGAGGTGGCGGCGGAGTGTTTCACTGCTTACTTTGTAAGCCCTCGGCTTATTTGACCCCTTGAGTCTGTGATATTGGTGAAGGCTAGTATACGTAAAGTTATAATGTGTAAAAATTATTAAAAAGTAAATGCTCGAAAGGGTCGTGGGACCCCCACCCCTCTTTCCATGTTCGAAAAAAATTTCGCTAGTAGACTATTGTCTGTGTCCCAAATTTCATCAAAATCCGTGTAGCCATTCTGGCGTGATTCAGTCGCAAAGACGAAAAAATATAATAATTAAATTATAACTGTTCCTAGGGGGCGGGGACCACGCCCCTTTTGAAAAATATATAGCTAGTAGATCCTTCTAAACTATTGGCTATATGTGTGCAAAATTTCATCCAAATCGGTCCAGCCGTTCTTGCGTTATTGAGTCACAAAGACAAACGTCTGGACAAACATCCAAACATCCAAACATACAAACATCCAAACTTTCCCATTTATAATATACTAGCCTTTACCCGCGGCCCCGTCCGCAAGGAGAAAATAAAATATATGTGCTATTCACGTTAGCCTGCTTATCAAGTTGTCTGTTTAAAAATTTTATCTGTCAATGTATTTTATTTTTTAATACAGTAAAAACAAAGAACTAACTGAGCTGATGGGCACGCTTACATGAATAGTACAATACACTTTTTTCGAATTAAAAAAAATACATTTTGTTTCTAAGTTAAATTAATTGATATGACAGGGGTGAAAGAATTACTACTCATAGAACAAAGGAGTGAAACTGCAATTAGCTAAAACCAAAAAGAAGTTTTTAAATGAAAGCAGTGTTGCTTTTTCGGGTATTTAGTTGGTTAAAATATTACAAAAATTTTAATTATAGTTGTAATAGTTCGTTACAGGATTCATTTAAAAATAGAACGAAAAAGCTGTGATATATTAAAGATAAAACATACCGAATTTTAATTACGAATAATTTGCCGTAAATCCACGGCCATGTGTGCTGAACTACCGGTTTCGAAGAGACCTAAAATGATCCCGGAAGTGTCCCTAAATGACACCAAATAGTCACGAAATGATGCCGACGGGATCCTGGACAAATCTCGAAAACTATCCAGAAATGATGCCGGAAGGGTCCCAAAATAATCTCGAAGTAGTCACGAAAAGTCCCGAAATGACGCTGACGGGATCCCGGACGGATCCCGAAAACCATCCAGATTTGATTCCTGAACGGTCCGCAAATGATCCCGATATAGTCCGAAAAAGTCCCGAAAAAACTCTGACGGGATCCCGGACAAATCCCGAAAATCGCCCAGAAATTATCCCGGAGGAGTCCCAAAATGATTCCGAAATAGTAGTCACGAAAAAGGCCCGAAATGACCCTGACGGGATCCCGAAAACCATCCAGAAATGACTCTGGAGGGATCCCCAAATGATCCCGGAAAAGCCCACAAACCATCCAGAATTGATCTCTGAAGGTTCCGCAAATGCTCCCGAAATAGTCCCGAAAGTCACGAAAAACTCAGATCCATCCCGAAAATCATGAAGAAATTATCCTGGAAGGGTCCCAAAATTACCCCGAAATAACTCCGACGGGATCCCGGACAGATCCCGAAAATCATCCAGAACTGAGCTCTGAAACGTCCGCAAATAATCCAGAAATAGTCCGGAAAAAGTCCCGAAAAAACTCCGTCGGGATCCCGGACAGATCCCGAAAATCACCCAGAAATTATGCCGGAGGGGTCACAAAATGATTCCGAAATAGTCCCGAAAAAGTCCCGAAATGACCAGACCGATACCGAAAACCATCCAGAAATTATGCCGGAGGGGTCCCAAAATGATTCCGAAATAGTCCCGAAAAAGTCCCGAAATGACCTTGAGGGGATCCCAGACCGATACCGAAAACCATCCAGAATTGATCTCTAAAGGGTCCGCAATTTATCCCAGATAAAGTCGCGAAAAAACTACGAAGGGATCCCGAACAGATCCCGAAAATCATAGAGAAATTATCCCGGAAGGGTCCCAAAATGATCCCGAAATAGTCCCGAAAAGGCGCGAAATAACCCCGACGGGATCCCGGACGGATCCCGAAAACCACCCAGAAATGATCTTTAAGGGCAACTGACCCCGAAATAGTCGTGAAAAAGTCCCGAAATTACCCCGACGGGATCCCTAAAACCATCCAGAAATTATCCCTGAAGGATCCCCAAATGATCCAAGAACAGTCTCGAAATTCCCTGAAATTTTCCCGAAAAAGTAAAAAAATAAACCCGACGGGATCTCGGACGGATCCCGAAAACGATCCAGAAATGATGCCGGAAGGGACCCCAAATGATCCCGAAAAATTCCCGAAATTCCCCCGATGGGATCCCGGACGGATCCCGGATCATCCAGAAATGATGCCGGTTGGTACCCCAAAATGATCCCGAAATAGGCCAGAAATGACCCCGTCGGGATCCCGGACGGATCCCCAAAAGTATACAGAAATGATGCTGGAATGTGAAATGATCCCCTTAAAGAAAGATGAAAAATGAAATGATCCCCTTATAGTTCTGAAATGATCCTGACAGGATTCCAGACGGATCCCGGAAACTATCCAGAAATGATGCCGGAAAGGTTCCCAAGTTATCCCCAAATAGTCCCGAAATTACCCTGACGGTATCCCGGACGGATCACGAAAACCATCCGGAAATGATGGCGAAAGGGTCCCCAAATGATCCCGCATTAGTCGCGGGTTCCGAAATGACCCTGACGGGATCCCCGAAGGGTCCCGGAATCTATCCAGAAATGATGCCGGAAAGGTTCCCAAGTTATCCCCAAATAGTCCCGAAATTACCCTGACGGTATCCCGGACGGATACCGAAAACCATCTAGAAAAGTGGCCGGAAGATATCCCAAATGATCCCGAAAAAGTCCTGAAATGATCCAGACGGGATCCCGGACGAATCCCGAAAACTATCCATCTAGGTTCCCCAAATGATTCCGAAATAGTCCCGAAATGACCCCGCCGGGATCACAGGCGGATCCCGAAAAAGTCCTGAAATGACTCCGACGGGATCCCGTACGGATCCCGAAAATCATCCAGAAATGATGAAGGTAGGTACCCAAATGATCCCGAAATAGTCCCGAAATGATCCCGACGGGATCCCGGACGGATCCCGAAAACCAACCAGAAATGATGCTGGTAGGTACCCCAAATGGTCCCGATATGACCCCGTCGGGATCCCGAACGGATCCCTAAAACTATCCAGAAATGATGCCGGAAAGGTCCCCAAATAACCCCCTAATAGTCCCGAAATTACGCCGACGGAATCCCGGACGGATCCGGAAACCATCCAGAAATGATGCCGGAGGAGACCCCAAATGATCCCGCTAAAGTCCCAAAATGACCCCGACAGGGTCCCGGACGGATCCCGTAAACCATCCAGAAATGATGCCGGTAGGTACCCCAAATGGTCCCGATATGACCCCGTCGGGATCCCGAACGGATCCCTAAAACTATCCAGAAATGATGCCGTAAGGGTCCACAAATGATCCTGTATTAGTCGAGAAATAGTCCCGAAATGACATCGACGGGATCCCGGACGGATCCCGAATACCATCTAGAATTGATACCGGAAGGTACCCCAAATGATCCCGCAAAGGTCCCAAAATGACCCCTACAGGATCCCGGACGGATCCCGAAAACCATCCAGAAATGATGCGGAGGAGACCCGAAATGATCCCGCTAAAGTCCCAAAATGACCCGACAGGGTCCCGGACGGATCCCGTAAACCATCCCGAAATGATGCCGGAAGAGACCCCAAATGATCCCGCAAAAGTCCCAAAATGACCCCGACAGGATCCCGGACGGATCTCGTAAACCATCCAGAAATGATGCCGGAAGAGACCCTAAATGATCCCGCAAGTCCCAAAATGACCCCGAAAGGATCCCGAAAACCATCCAGAAATGATGCCGGAGAGACCCCAAATGATCCCACAAAAGTCCCAAAATGACCCCGACAGGATCTCGGACGGATCCCGTTAACCATCCAGAAATAATGCCGGAAGAGAACCCAAATGATCCCGCAAAAGGCCCAAAATGACCCCGACAGGATCCCGAAAACCATACAGAAATGATGCCGGATGAGACCCCAAATGATCCCGCAAGTCCCAAAATGACCCCGACAGGATCCCGGACGGATCCCGTAAACCATCCAGAAATGATGCCGGAAGAGACCCCAAATGATCCCGCAAAAGTCCCAAAATGACCCCGACAGGATCCCGGACGGATCCGTAAACCATCCAGAAATGATGCCGGAAGAGACCCCAAATGATCCCGCAAAAGTCCCAAAATGACCCCGACAGGATCCCAGACGGATCCCGTAAACCATCCAGAAATGATGCCGGAGGAGACCCCAAATGATCCCGCAAAAGTCTCAAAATGACCCCGACAGGATCCCGGACGGATCCCGAAAACCATCCAGAAATGATGCTGGAAGAGACCCCAAATGATCCCGCAAAAATCCCAAAATGACCCCGACAGGATCCCGGACGGATCCCGTAAACCATCCAGAAATGATGCCGGAAGAGACCCCAAATGATCCCGCAAAAGTCCCAAACTGACGCCGACGGGATCCCGGACGGATTCCGTAAACCATCCAGAAATGATGCCGAAAGGTTCCCCAAATGATCCTGTATTAGTCGAGAAAAAGTTCCGAAATGACCCCGAAGGGATCCCGGATGGATCCCGAAAACCATCTAGAAATGATGCCGGAAGGTACTCCAAATGATGCTGTAATAGTCCCGAAATGACATCGACGGGATCCCGGACGGATCCCGTAAACCATCCAGAAATGATGCTGGAAGAGACCCCAAATGATCCCACAAAAATCCCCAAATGACCCCGACAGGATCCCGGACGGATCCCGTAAACCATCCAGAAATGATGCCGGAGGAGACCCCAAATGATCCCGCTAAAGTCCCAAAATGACCCCGACAGGGTCCCGGACGGATCCCGTAAACCATCCAGAAATGATGCCGGAAGAGACCCCAAATGATCCCGCAAAAGTCCCAAAATGACCCCGACAGGATCCCGGACGGATCCCGTAAACCATCCAGAAATGATGCCGGAAGAGACCCCAAATGATTTCGCAAAAGTCCCAAAATGACCCCGACAGGGTCCCGGACGGATCCCGAAAACCATCCAGAAATGATGCCGGAGGAGACCCGAAATGATCACGCTAAAGTCCCAAAATGACCCCGACAGGGTCCCGGACGGATCCCGTAAACCATCCCGAAATGATGCCGGAAGAGACCCCAAATGATCCCGCAAAAGTCCCAAAATGACCCCGAAAGGATCCCGAAAACCATCCAGAAATGATGCCGGGAGAGACCCCAAATGATCCCACAAAAGTCCCAAAATGACCCCGACAGGATCCCGGACGGATCCCGTAAACCATCCAGAAATGATGCCGGAAGAGAACCCAAATGATCCCGCAAAAGGCCCAAAATGACCCCGACAGGATCCCGGACGGATCCCGAAAACCATACAGAAATGATGCCGGATGAGACCCCAAATGATCCCGCAAGTCCCAAAATGACCCCGACAGGATCCCGGACGGATCCCGTAAACCATCCAGAAATGATGCCGGAAGAGACCCCAAATGATCCCGCAAAAGTCCCAAAATGACCCCGACAGGATCCCGGACGGATCCCGTAAACCATCCAGAAATGATGCCGGAAGAGACCCCAAATGATCCCGCAAAAGTCCCAAAATGACCCCGACAGGATCCCAGACGGATCCCGTAAACCATCCAGAAATGATACCGGAGGAGACCCCAAATGATCCCGCAAAAGTCTCAAAATGACCCCGACAGGATCCCGGACGGATCCCGAAAACCATCCAGAAATGATGCTGGAAGAGACCCCAAATGATCCCGCAAAAATCCCAAAATGACCCCGACAGGATCCCGGACGGATCCCGTAAACCATCCAGAAATGATGCCGGAAGAGACCCCAAATGATCCCGCAAAAGTCCCAAACTGACGCCGACGGGATCCCGGACGGATTTCGTAAACCATCCAGAAATGATGCCGAAAGGTTCCCCAAATGATCCTGTATTAGTCGAGAAAAAGTTCCGAAATGACCCCGAAGGGATCCCGGATGGATCCCGAAAACCATCTAGAAATTATGCCGGAAGGTACTCCAAATGATGCTGTAATAGTCCCGAAATGACATCGACGGGATCCCGGACGGATCCCGTAAACCATCCAGAAATGATGCGGGAAGAGACCCCAAATGATCCCACAAAAATCCCAAAATGACCCCGACAGGATCCCGGACGGATCCCGTAAACCATCCAGAAATGATGCCGGAGGAGACCCCAAATGATCCCGCTAAAGTCCCAAAATGACCCCGACAGGGTCCCGGACGGATCCCGTAAACCATCCAGAAATGATGCCGGAAGAGACCCCAAATGATCCCGCAAAAGTCCCAAAATGACCCCGACAGGATCCCGGACGGATCCCGTAAACCATCCAGAAATGATGCCGGAAGAGACCCCAAATGATCTCGCAAAAGTCCCAAAATGACCCCGACAGGGTCCCGGACGGATCCCGAAAACCATCCAGAAATGATGCCGGAAGAGACCCCAAATGATCCCGCAAAAGTCCCAAAATGACCCCGACAGGATCCCGGACGGATCCCGAAAACCATCCAGAAATGATGCCGGAATGGACCCCAAATGGTTCCGAAATGACACCGACGGGATCCCGGACGGATACCGAAAACCATCCAGAAATGATGCAGGCAGGTACCCCAAATTATCCCGAAATAGTCCCGAAATGACCCTGACGGGATCGCGGACGGATCTCGAAAACCATGCAGAAATTATGCCGGAAGATACCCCTAATGATCCTGAAATAGCCCCGAAACGGTCCCGACGGGATCCCGGACGGATCCCTAAAACCATCCAGGAATGATTACGGAAAGGACCCAAACTGACCCCGAAAAAGTCCCGTAATGATCCCGGAAACCATCAAGAATTTATCTCTTGAAGGTACGCAAATGATCCCGAAAGTACCCCGACGGGATCCCGGACGGATCCCGAAAACCATCCAGAAATGATCGCGAAATAGTCCCGAAATGATTCCGGAATAGTCCCGAAAATGTCCCAAAATAACCCCGACGGGATCCCGGACGGATTCCGAAAACTATACAGAAATGATCCCGGAAGGGTCCCAAAATGATCCCGAAATAGTCCCGAAATTACCCCGGCGTAATCCCGGACCGATCCCGAAAATCATCCAGAAATGATCCCGGAGGGTCTCGATATAGTCCCGAAAAATTCCCGAAATTACCCCGGCGTAATCCCGGACCGATCCCGAAAACCATCCAGAAATGATCCCGGAGGGTCTCGATATGACCCTTACGGGATTACAAATAAGGTGAAGCTAATTATAAAACCATGTTAATAAGGCAGCAGGCGCATTGGAGCGAATAAAAAGTTACATAGAAACATACAGGTAAAGCTAATAAAAGCGTGCTAATAAAAACAATTGATGGAGGGCGGTTGGCGGGAGTAGAGGAGAGGACCACTGATAGTTCCTCCAAAATTGTCTAGATCTCGTTCTGTATGTACCAGATACCAAAAACTATTGATTTAGGAGAAAATTTATATTGAGTTATAACAATTTATGGCGGCCACCGTGGTGTGATGGTAGCGTGCTCCGCCTATCACACCGTATGCCCTGGGTTCAACTCCCGGGCAAAGCAACATCAAAATTTTAGAAATAAGATTTTTCAATTAGAAGAAAATTTTTCTAAGCGGGGTCGCCCCTCGGCAGTGTCTGGCAAGCGCTCCGATTGTATTTCTGCCATGAAAAGCTCTCAGTGAAAACTCATCTGCCTTGCAGATGCCGTTCGGAGTCGGCATAAAACATGTAGGTCCCGTCCGGCCAATTTGTAGGGAAAAATCAAGAGGAGCACGACGCAAATTGGAAGAGAAGCTCGGCCTTAGATCTCTTCGGAGGTTATCGCGCCTTACATTTTTTTTTTTTTTATAACAATTTATAGATTTTACACCAGAGGGGGAGATAAAGGAAGGGGGGCGGGCGGAGGGTGTCACTGCTTACTTTGTAAGCCCTCGACTTATTTGACCCCTTGAGTCTGTGATATTGGTGAAGGCCAGTATACGTAAAGTTATAATGCGTAAAAATTATTGAAAAATAATTTCTCGAAGGGGTCGTGGGACCCCTACCCCTCTTTCCATGTTCGAAAAAAATTTCGCTAGTATACTACTGTCTGTGTCCCAAATTTCATCAAAATCCGTGTAGCCATTCTGGCGTGATTCAGTCGCAAAGACGAAAAAATATAATAATTAAATTATAACTGTTCCTAGGGGGCGGGGACCACGCCCCTTTTCAAAAATATATAGTTAGTAGATCCTTCTAGACTATTGGCTATATGTGTGCAAAATTTCATCCAAATCGGTCCAGCCGTTCTTGCGTGATTGAGTCACAAAGACAAACGTCTGGACAAACATCCAAACATCCAAATATCTTCACATCCAAACTTTGCCATTTATAATATACTAGCCTTTACCCGCGGCCCCGTCCGCAAGGAGAAAATGAAATATGTGGGCTATTCACGTTAGCCTGCTTATAAAGTTATCTGTTTAAAATTTGTTTCTGTCTAATGCATTTTATTTTTGTAATTGAGTAAAAAAAAGAACTTTATGAGCTGATAACCTGATAGGATCCCAAAATGATAACGAAATTATCCAGAAAAAGCCACGAAATGACCCCGACGCTATCGCGGACGGATCCCGAAAACCATCCAGAAACGCCCCGGAAGTGTTTCCAAAAGTTCCCGAAGTAGTCCCAAAAAAACCCGAAATGACAACGACACGATTCTAGACTTATCCAGATAACCACACAGAAATGATGTCTGAAGGGTACCAAATTGATCCCGAAATAGTCCCGAAAAAGTTCCGAAATTACTCTGACGGGCTCCCGGACGGATCTCAGAAACCATCCAGAAAATATCCAGGAAGGGTCCTTAAATTATCCCGACTAACTCCAGAAAAAGTTCCGAAATGGCTCCGAGGGGATCCACGATGGATCGCGAAAACCATACAGAAATGATTCCGGAAGGATTCCAAAATGATCCCGAAATAGTCCGGAATTGACCCAGATGGGATCCCGCACAGATCCAGAAATGATCCCGGAAGGGTGCAAAAATTATCCCGGAAAAGTAACAAAAAATCCCGAAATGGCTCCTACGGCATCCCGGACGGATCCAGAAATGATCTCGGAAGGGTCCCCAAATGATCCCAAAATGGTCCCGAAATGACCCTGATGGATCCGGCAAACCATCAAGAAATTATGCCGAAAGGGTCCCAAAATGATCCCGAAATAATACAGAAAAAGTCACGAAACGACCCCTAGAGGATCCCCAAATGATCCCGTATTAGCCCCGAAAAGGTCCCGAAATAACCCCGACGGGATCCCGGACAAATCCAGAAAACCATCCAGAAATGATGCCGGAAGGAATCCCAAATGATTCCGTAAAAGTCCCGCATTGATTCCGACGGGATCCCGAACGGATACCGAAAATCATCCAGAAGTAATGCCGGAAAGGTCCTCAAATGATCACCTAATAGTCCCGAAATGACCCTTAAGGGGTAATGGACGGATCCCATAAACCATCCAGAAATGATCCCGATATATTCCCGAAGAAGTCCCGAAATGACCCTGACGGGATCCCGAACGCACCCCCAAATGACCCTGACGGGATCCCGGACAGATCCCGAAATCCATCGAGAAATGATCTTGGGAGGGACCCCAAATGATCCCGAAAAAGTCCCGCAATGATTCCGAGGGGATCCTGATCGGATACCGATAACCATCCAGAAGTGATGCCGGAAAGGTCCTCAAATGATCACCTAATACCAAAATGACCCTGACGGCATCCCGGACTGATCCCAAAATCCATCCAGAAATGATTTTGGGAAGGTCCCAAAATTATCCCGAAATAGTCTCGGAAAAGTTCAGAAATTACCCTGACGGGTTCCCGGACGAATCCTGAAAGCCATCTCTAAATGATCCCGAAAAAGTCCCGAAATGACCCTGACTGGACCCCGAAAGGATCCCGAAAACTATCCAGAAATGATGCCGGAAATGTCCTCAAATGATCACCTAATAGTTCCGAAAAGACCCTGACGGGATCCCGAACGGATCCCGACAACTATCTAGAAATGATGCCGAAAGGGCCCGCCAATGATCCCGTATTAGTCGAGAAAAAGTCCCGAAATGACCCCGACGGGATGCCGGACGAATCCCGAAAACCATCCAGAAATGATGCCGGAAGGGACACCAAATGATCCCGAAAAAGTCCCGCAATAATTCCGACGGGATCCTGAGCGGATACCGAAAACCATCCAGAAGTGATGCCGAAAAGGTCCTCAAATGATCACCTAATAGTCCCAAAATGAACCTGACGGCATCCCGGACAGATCCCGAAATCCATCCAGAAATGATCTTGGGAGGGTCCCAAAATTATCCCGAAATAGTCTGGGAAAAGTCCAGAAATTACCCTGACGGATACCGGACGAATCCTGAAAACCAATCTTAAATGATGCCGAAAAAGTCCCGAAATGACCTTGATGGGACCCGGAAAGGATCCCGAAAACTAACCAGAAATGATGCCGGAAAGGTCCTCAAATGATCTCCCAATAGTTCCGAAAGGACCCTGACGGGATCCCGAACGGATCCCGACAACTATCCAGAAATGATACCGAAAGGGCCCGCAAATGATCCCGTATTAGTCGAGAAAAAGTCCCGAAATGACCCCGACGGGATGCCGGACGAATCCCAAAAACCATCCAGAAATGATTTTGGAAGGGACCCCAATGATCCCGAAAAGGTCCCGCAATTATTCCGACGGAAATCTGAACGTATACCGAAAACCATCCAGAAGTGATGCCGGAACGGTCCTCAAATGCTCACCTAATGGTCCCAAAATGACCCTGAGGGCATCCCGGACAAATCCCGAAATCCATCCAGAAATGATCTTGGGAAGGTCCCAAAATGATCCCGAAATAGTCTCGGAAAAGTCCAGAAATTACCCTGACGGGTTCCCGGACGAATCCTGAAAGCCATCCTTAAATGATCCCGAAAAAGCCCCGAAATGACCCTGACGGGATCCCGAAAGGATTCCAAAAACTATCCAGAAATGATGCCGGAAAGGTCCTCAAATGATCCCCTAATAGTTCCGAAATGACCGTGACGGGATCCCGAACGGATCCCGACAACTATCCAGAAATTATGCAGAAAGGGTCCGCAAATGATCCCGTATTAGTCGCGAAAAAGTCCCGAAATGACCCCGACGGGATCCCGGACGGATCCCGAAAACCATCCAGAAATGATGCCGAAAGGGTTCCCAAATGATCCCGTATTAGTCGCGAAAAAGTCCTGAAATGACCCCGACGGGATCCCGGACGGATCCCGAAAACCATCCAGAAATGATGCCGGATGAGCCCCAAAATGATCTCGAAAAAGTCCCCAAATGACCCCGACGAGATCCCGGACGGATCCCGAAAACCATCCAGAAATGATGCCGGAAGAGCCCCCAAATGATCCCGAAAAAGTCCCCAAATGACCCCGACGATATCCCGGACGGATCCCGAAAACCATCCAGAAATGATGCCGGAAGAGCCCTCAAATGATCCCGAAAAAGTCCCCATATGACCCCGACGAGATTCCGCACGGATACCGAAAACCATCCAGAAATGATGCCGGAAGGGTCCCCAAATGATCGCGAAATAGTCCCGAAATGATTCCGGAATAGTCCCGAAAATGTTCCAAAATAACCCCGACGGGATCCCGGACGGATCCCGTAAACTATACAGAAATGATCCCGGAAGGGTCCCAAAATGATCCCGAAATAGTCCCGAAATTACCCCGGCGTAATCCCGGACCGATCCCGAAAACCATCCAGAAATGATCCCGGAAGGGTCTCGATATGACCCTTACGGGATTACAAATAAAGTGAAGCTAATTATAAAACCATGTTACTAAGGCAGCAGGCGCATTGGAGCGAATAAAAAGTTAGATAGAAACATACAGGTAAAGCTAATAAAAGCGTGCTAATAAAAACAATTGATGGAGGGCGGATGGCGGGAGTAGAGGAGAGGACCACTGATCGTTCCTCCAAAATTGTCTAGATCTCGTTCTGTATGTACCAGATACCAAAAACTATTGATTTAGGAGAAAATTTAGATTGAGTTATAACAATTTATGGATTTTACACCAGAGGGGGGATAAAGGGGGGCGGGCGGAGGGTGTCATTGCTTACTTTGTAAGCCCTCGACTTATTTGACCCCTTGAGTCTGTGATAAGGCCAGTATACGTAAAGTTATAATGTGTAAAAATTATGAAAAATAATTTCTCGAAGGGTCGTGGGACCCCCACCCCTCTTTCCGTGTTCGAAAAAAATTTCGCTAGTAGACTACTGTCTGTGTCCCAAATTTCATCAAAATCCGTGTAGCCATTCTGGCGTGATTCAGTCGCAAAGACGAAAAAATATAATAATTAAATTATAACTGTTCCTAGGGGGCGGGGACCACGCCCTTTTGAAAAATATATAGCTAATAGATCCTTCTAGTCTATTGGCTATATGTGTGCAAAATTTCATCCAAATCGGTCCAGCCGTTCTTGCGTTATTGAGTCACAAAGACAAACGTCTGGACAAACATCCAAACATCCAAACATCTAAACATCCAAACATCCAAACATCTTAACATCCAAACTTTCCCATTTATAATATATATTAGATATTAGATTAGATTAGATATTAGATATTAGATTAGATATATATAAAATATATATATTTTCGCAATTTTAGCTCCATTATAACAGCTAGAAGCTTCAAATTTCAACGAATGCTTACGTATATAGCATACTAGCCTTTACCCGCGGCCCCGTCCGCAAGGAGAAATTTAAATATATGGGCTCTTCGCATTAGCCTGCTTATCAAGTTATCTGTTTAAAATTTTGTTTTCTGTCTAATGCATTTTATTTTTGAAATTGAGTAAAAAAAAGAACTAAATGAGCTGATAACCTGATAGGATCACAAATGATCCCGAAATTGTCCAGAAAAAGCTACGAAATGACCCCCACGCTATAGCGAAAACCATCCAGAAATGCCCCGGAAGGGTCTCCAAAAGTTCCCGGAAAAGTCCCAAAAAAACCCAAAATGACAACGACACGATTCCAGACGTATCCAGAGAACCACACAGAAATAATCCCTGAAGGTGTTCCAAACTGATCCCGAAAAGGTTCCGAAATGACCCTGACGGGCTCCAGGGCGGATCTCAAAAACCATTCCGAAAATATCCAGGAAGGGTCCCTAAATTATCCCGACATACTCCAGAAAAAGTTCCGAAATGGCTCCGAGGGGATCCACGATGGATCGCGAAAACCATACAGAAATGATCTTGGGAGGGTCCCAAAATGATCCCGAAATAGTCTCGGAAAAGTCCAGAAATTACCCTGACAGGATCCCGGACGAATCCTGAAAACCAATCTTAAATGATGCCGAAAAAGTCCCGAAATGACCCTGATGGGACCCGAAAGTATCCCGAAAACTATCCAGAAATGATGCCGGAAAGGTCCTCAAATGATCTCCTAATAGTTCCGAAAAGACCCTGACGGGATCCAGAACGGATCCCGACAACTATCCAGAAATGATACCGAAAGGGCCCGCAAATGATCCCGTATTATTCCAGAAAAAGTCCTGAAATGACCCCGACGGGATACCGGACGAATCCCAAAAACCATCCAGAAATGATGCCGGAAGGGACCCCAAATGATCCCGAAAAAGTCACGCAATTATTCCGACGGGATCCTGAACGGATACCGAAAACCATCCAGAAGTGATGCCGGAAAGGTCCTCAAATAATCACATAATAGTCCCAAAATGATCCTGACGGCATCCCGGACAGATCCCGAAATCCATCCAGAAATGATCTTGGGAAGGTCCCAAAATTATCCCGAAATAGTCTCGGAAAAGTCCAGAAATTACCCTGACGGGTTCCCGGACGAATCCTGAAAGCCATCCTTAAATGATCCCGGAAAAGTCCCGAAATGACCCTGACGGGATCCCGAAAGGATTCCGAAAACTATCCAGAAATGATTCCGGAAGGTCCCCAAATGGTCCCCTAATAGTCCCGAAATTACCCCGACGGGATCCCCAACGGATCCCGAAAACCATCCAGAAATGATGCCGGAAGAGCCCCCAAATGACCCCGACGAGATCCCGGACGGATACCGAAAACCATCCAGAAATGATGACGGTAGGTACCCCAAATGATCCCGAAAAAGTCCCCAAATGACCCCGACATACTCCAGAAAAAGTTCCGAAATGGCTCCGAGGGGATCCATGACGGTCCTGAACGGATACCGAAAACCATCCGGAAGTGATGCCGGAAAGTTCCACAAATGATCACCTAATAGTCCCAAAATGATCCTGATGGCATCCCGGACTGATCCCGAAATCCATCCAGAAATGATCTTGGGAAGGTCCCAAAATGATCCCGAAATAGTCTCAGAAAAGTCCAGAAATTACCCTGACGGGATCCCGGACGAATCCTGAAAGCCATCCTTAAATGATCCCGGAAAAGTCCCGAAATGACCCTGACGGGATCCCGAAAGGATCCCGAAAACTATCCAGAAATGATGCCAGAAAGGTCCTCAAATGGTCTCCTAATAGTTCCGAAAAGACCCTGACGGGATCCCGAACGTATCCCGACAACTATCCAGAAATGATACCGAAAGGGCCCGCAAATGATCCCGTATTAGTCGAGCAAAAGTCCCGAAATGACCCCGACGGGATGCCGGACGAATCCCAAGAACCATCCAGAAATGATGCCGGAGGGACCCCAAATGATCCCGAAAAAGTCCCGAAATGATCCCGGCAACCATCAAGAACTTATCTCTCGAAGGTACGCAAATGATCCCGAAAGTACCCCGACGGGATCCCGGACGGATCCCGAAAATCATCCAGAAATGATGCCGGAAGGGTCCCCAAATGATCGCGAAATAGTCCCGAAATGATTCCGGAATAGTTCCGAAAATGTCCCAAAATAACCCCGACGGGATCCCGGACGGATCCCGAAAACTATACAGAAATGATCCCGGAAGGGTCCCAAAATGATCCCGAAATAGTCCCGAAAAAGTCCCGAAATTACCCCGACGTAATCCCGGACCGATCCCGAAAACCATCCAGAAATGATCCCATAAGGGTCTCGATATGACCCTTACGGGATTACAAATAAGGTGAAGCTAATTATAAAACCATGTTAATAAGGCAGCAGGCGCATTGGAGCGAATAAAAGGTTACATAGAAACATACAGGTAAAGCTAATAAAAGCGTGCTAATAAAAACAATTGACGGATGGCGGATGGCGGGAGTAGAGGAGAGGGCCACTGATCGTTCCTCCAAAATTGTCTAGATCTCGTTCTGTATGTACCAGATACCAAAAACTATTGATTTAGGAGAAAATTTATATTGAGTTATAACAATTTATAGATTTTACACCAGAGGGGTGATAAAGGGGGAGGGCGGAGGGTGTCACTGCTTACTTTGTAATCCCTCGACTTATTTGACCCCTTGAGTCTGTGATATTGGTGAAGGCCAGTATACGTAAAGTTATAATGTGTAAAAATTATTAAATAGTAATTGCTCGAAAGGGTCGTGGGACCCCCACCCCTCTTTCCATGTTCGAAAAAATTTCGCTAGTAGACTACTGTCTGTGTCCCAAATTTCATCAAAATCCGTGTAGCCATTCTGGCGTTATTCAGTCGCAAAGACGAAAAAATATAATAATTAAATTATAACTGTTCCTAGGGGCGGGGACCACGCCCCTTTTGAAAAATATATAGCTAGTAGATCCTTCTAGACTATTGGCTATATGTGTGCAAAATTTCATCCAAATCGGTCCAGCCGTTCTTGCGTTATTGAGTCACAAAGACAAACGTCTGGACAAACATCCAAACATCCAAACATCCAAACATCCAAACATCTTCACATCCAAACTTTGCCATTTATAATATATATTAGATATATTGTTGTCTGAAAAAATCATAGCGATCGGTTATATATATAGTATATATCTCATACAACCGATTGATCAGATAAGAAACTCTTCGCAATTTCTACCCCATTCTAACAGCTATAAGCTTCAAATTTCACCAAATGCTTACGTGTATAGCATATATTGATGTCTGAAAAATCATTGAGATCGGCGGTATACATAGTATATATCTCATACAACCGATTGTTCAGATAAGAAATTTTGCGCAATTTCTGCCCCATTTTAACAGCTAGAAGCTTCAAATTTCACCAAATGCTTACGTATATAGCATATATTGTTGTCTGAAAAAATCATAGAGTACGGTGGTATATATATTATATACTTCATATACATTTTTGCCCCCTTTTTACGGCTAGAAGCTTCAAAATTCATCAAATTTCATCAAATAGTTACGTTTTCGTCATATATTTTTGAAATACGTGATTCGTAGTCATAGTTTTTACATGCAGACCACCAAAAACGTGAAGCTTTGCATCCTCACACAAAGTACCTACCTATTTTTATACCTTTCATGAAAGTGAAATGGTATATTAATTTCGTCACGAAACCCAAATTGTAAGTCCTTAAAGGAAAATAGATAGACCCACCATTAAGTATACCGAAATAATCAGCATGAAGAGCTGAGTTGATTTAGCCATGTCCGTCTGTCCGTCTGTCTGTTTGTATGCAAACTAGTCCCTCAATTTTTGACATATCTTGATAAAATTTGGTGAGCGGGTGTATTTGGGTGTCCGATTAGACATTTGCCGGAACCGGCTGGATCGGACCACTATAGCATATATCCTCCATACAACCGATTTTTCAGAAAAAAGGGATTTTTGTCATATCTTATTCAATTTAACAGATTGGAGCTTCAAAACTTCACCATATAATTTCGTATATTGCACATATTGTTGCCTGAAAAAATTGATGAGATCGGTCGTGTATATAGTATATATCCCCCACAACCGATTGTTCAGATAAGAAAATTTTCGTAATTACTGCCCTTTTTTAAGAGCTAGAGGCTTCAAATTTCAACGAATGCTTACGCATATAGCATATATTGTTGTCTGAAAAAATCATAAAGATCGGTGGTATATATAGTATATATATGGTGGTATATATAGTATATATATATAGAATATATATATATTTTCGCAATTTTAGCCCCATTTTAACAGCTAGAAGCTTCAAATTTCACCAAATGCTTACGTATATAGCATATATTGTTGTGTGAAAAAATCACAGAGATCGGTGGTATATACCCTAGAAGGCTAGAAGCTTCAAAATTCATCTAATTTCATCAAATATTTACGTTTACGTCATATATTTTTGAAATAAGTGATTCGTAGTCATAGTTTTTACATGCAGACCACCAAAAACGTGAAGCTTTGCATCCTCACACCAAGTACCTACCTATTTTTATACTCAGTTGAGCAGAGCTCACAGAGTATATTAACTTTGATTGGATAACGGTTGGTTGTACAGGTATAAAGGAATCGAGATAGATATAGACTTCCATATATCAAAATCATCAGTATCGAAAAAAAATTTGATTAAGCCATGTCCGTCCGTCCGTCTGTCCGTTAACACGATAACTTGAGTAAATTTTGAGATATCTTGACGCAATTTGGTATGTAGATTCCTGGGCGCTCATCTCAGATCGCTATTTAAAATGAACGATATCGGACTATAACCACGCCCACTTTTTCGATATCCAAAATTTCGAAAAATCGAAAAATTGCGATAATTCATTACCAAAGAGGGATAAAGCGATGAAACTTAGTAGGTGCGTTGAACTTATGACGCAGAATAGAAAATAAGTAAAATTTTGGACAATGGGCGTGGCACCGCCCACTTTTAAAAGAAGGTAATTTAGAAGTTTTGCAAGCTGTAATTTGGCAGTCCTTGAAGATATCATGATGAAATTTGGCAGGAATGTTACTCCTATTACTATATGTATGCTTAATAAAAATTAGCAAAATTGGAGAACGACCACGCCCACTTTTAAAAAAAAATTTTTTTAAAGTGAAATTTTTACAAAAAATGTAATATCTTTACAGTATATAAGTAAATTATGTCAACATTCAACTCCACTAATGATATGGTGTAACAAAATACAAAATAAAAGAAAATTTCAAAATGGGCGTGGCTCCGCCCTTTTTCATTTGATTTGTCTAGGATATATTTAATGCCATAAGTCGAACAAAAATTTACCAATCCTTGTGAAATTTGGTAGCGGCTTAGATTCTATGACGATAACTGTTTTCTGTGAAACAGGGCGAAATCGGTTGAAGCCACGCCTAGTTTTTTTACACAGTCGACCGTCTGTCCTTCCGCTCGGCCATTAACACGATAACTTGAGCAAAATTCGATATATCTTTACTAAACTCAGTTCACATAATTATCTGAACTCACTTTCTATTGGTATAAAAAATGGCTGAAATCTGACTATGACCACGCCCACTTTTTCGATATCGAAAATTACGAAAAATGAAAAAAGTGCCCTAATTCTATACCAAATACGAAAAAAGGGTTGAAACATGGAAATTGGATTGGTTTATTGACGCAAAATATAACTTTAGAATAAAACTTTGTAAAATAGGTGTGACACCTACCATGTTAAGTAAAAGAAAATGAAAAAGTTCTGCAGGGCGAAATCAAAAGCCCTTGGAATCATGGCAGGAATACTGTTCGTGGTATTACATATATAAATAATATAGCGGTACCCGACAGATGATGTTCTGGGTCACCCTGGTCCACATTTTGGTCGATATCTCGAAAACACCTTCACATATACAACTACCACCACCCCTTTTAAAATTCTTATTATCACCTTTCGTTTGATACCCATAATGTACAAACGCATTCTAGAGTCAACCCTGGTCCACCTTTATAACGATATCCCAAAAAGGCGTCCACGTTTAGAATTAAGGCCCACTCCCTTTTAAAATACTCGTTAACACCTTTCATTTGATACCAATATCGTAAAAAAATTCTAAAGTCACCCCTGGTCCACCTTTATGGCGATATCTCGAAAAGGCGTCCACCTATAGAACTAAGGCCCACTCCCTTTTAAAATACTCATTAACGCCTTTCATTTGATACCCATATCGTACAAACAAATTCTAGAGTCATCCCTGGTCCACCTTTATGGCGATATCTCGAAAAGGCGTCCACCCATAGAACTAAGGCCCACCCACTTTTAAAATACTCATTAACACCTTTCATTTGATACCCATATCGTACAAATTAATTCTAGAGTCACCCCTGGTCCACCTTTATGGCGTTATTTCGAAAAGGCGTCCACCTATAGAACTAAGGCCCACTCCCTTTTAAAACACTCATTAACACCTTTCGTTTGATACCCATATTGTACAAACGCATTCTAGAGTCATCCCTGGTCCACCTTTATGGCAATATCAGGCGTCCACCCATAGAACTAAGGCCCACCCACTTTTAAAATACTCATTAGCACCTTTCATTTGATACCCATATCGTACAAATTAATTCTAGAGTCACCCCTGGTCCACCTTTATGGCAATATCTCGAAAAGGCGTCCACCCATAGAACTAAGGCCCACTCCCTTTTAAAATGCTCATTAACACCTTTTATTTGGTACCCATATCGTACAAACTAATTCTAGAGTCACCCCTGGTCGACCTTTATAACGATATCCCGAAAAGGCGTCCACGTATAGAACTAAGGCCCACTCCCTTTTAAAATGCTCATTAGCACCTTTCATTTGATACCCATATCGTACAAATAAATTCCAGTGTCACCCCTGGTCCACCTTTATGGCGATATCTCGAAAAGGTGTCCACCTATAGAACTATGGCCCACTCCCTCTTAAAATACTCTTTAATACCTGCCATTTGATACGCATGTCATACAAACACATTCCAGGGTTATCCGAGGTTCATTTTCCTACATGGTGATTTTCCCTTATTTTGTCTCCATAGCTCTCAACTGAGTATGTAATGTTCGGTTACACACGAACTTAGCCTTCCTTACTTGTTTATTTTATATTTATCTTAAAAATCGTTTAGATATGTTCAAATTTCACCAAATGCTTACCTGTATAGCATATATTGTTGTGTGAAAAAATCACAGAGATCGGTGGTATATATATTATATACCCCATATAAACTGTAATATTTGCCCCTTTTTTACGGCTAGAAGCTTCAAAATTCATCAAATTTCATCAAATAGTTACGTTTACGTCATATATTGTTGAAATACGTGATTCGTAGTCATAGTTTTTACACGCAGACCACAAAAAACCTGAAACTTTGCATCCTCACACAAAGTACCTACCTATTTTTAATTTTATATTTATCTTAAAAATCGTTTAGGTATGTACATCTGTTCGCTATATATTTCTTATCTTATAATCCGATTATTTGGAGATTACGAACGGGATAAGATTATTGTTCAGGCCCATTCATGAAAGGTATGAAGTCTTCGGCAGAGCCGAAGGCAGTCGCGTCCTTACTTGTTAAGTCTAATACACTAAATATATTTTTTTCTTCTAAATATTCAATGCAGTCATTTATTAAATGTAGCGGGTAATTATCGCTTATTGGTAATTTATTTAAACCTCTGTAATCGGACGTCCAGTCTCGGGGCCACAACAGCAAATGCGTCCTGGCCTCCCCCAACTAAGGCGTAGTCACCCGTCACTTACTCCCAGAGTGACGATGCACAGTGTTTCGACTATAAGGCGGCAGGTGGAAAAAAGTCATAGTTACATAGTTAAATTTCGGGTAATTACCTGCCATCAGTCTTCGACAAACGGTGCATATGCGTGGAAATTTGTGAAATTCTGGCGATATTGATTAATCGGTTTAAGTGCGTTAAGCGGTAATAAATTTAATATAATAATTGTAATTTTTTAAACGATATCTATGCAGTACGAGTCATGGATAATCCAGTTAAAATATTTATCATTGATTTTGGTGTTTTTTTCTTAAAAAAACAAGGAATTGTAAATTTTTTAGATTAGTAGAAAAAAAGTGAGTACCCCTTAGTTCCTCAATAAAAGTTGATTCATATTGTAGAGAATTTTATCTAGTTTCTGCTGATATAAGCCGATTGTAGCGCACGGATTTGCAAAAATGTGTAATTTTTAATTTTTTAAATTTTTCGATTTTCAGTTCCATCTTATATAATTTCACGAAAAGAATGTTTCCAATTGTGGCAAAGCTACCCTAAAAACGAAAGACTTGAAAAAATATATAGTAACATACTTACAAAGATTAACCTTTGTATAATATCCGATAATTCGAAAGGTGAACTAAAAAGAAACATAAAATTGTTGATGTTGAAAATTGATAAGAAGTGGAATTTCGCTGTTAAACGGATTGAGCGGTTCTCTTCTAAGTATGAGCAATGGTTGAATGGTGAGGATATACTTTTTCTGCTGGAGGAACCAGATACTCCTTCGTATGATGCTGGAGAAACTTTTACAAAAGAACAACAATTCGGTCGACCCTCAAAGGACTTCCAAGACTGTGGGCAGAAAACTAAAATAAAAAGAGTAGAATTTATACTTAACAATTACACTTTGGAGGAAATTTTGTTCGCTGCCGAGCACGCCCTAGACTCGCAAAGATAAAAGATGCTGCTAGCATTATTAAAGACCTAAGCGATGACTTAGACAGTGCTAAAGATATGAAAAATGCGCAGGTAAATGCTTCAAAACAAAGGTGTCTCTCTGGTGATGAAGCGATAGGCCTCTACCTTGACGTTAAATTAACTACCAATAGCTATAAATTATTGAGAAATGTAACTCTGGGTGTAGATCACGATTTCTTTCCATCGTTCTATAGTTTAACGAAATCTAAGAAAATATACTTTCCACCTGATGAATGCAGTCTTGTGGATGAGATTTCTGCTAGTTTTACATTGCAGTCTTTGCTAGACATAACCACCAAGCGCATCTTAGACACTTTGTCCCTTTCTGGAGCTGACAAAGTCCAATCAGCAACACTTATTTGCAAATGGGGCTTAGATGGGACCTCAGGGCATAGCATGTACAAACAAAAGTTTGAAAATGCTCCTCCAACTGACGAGTACTTATTTTTAATTTGTTTCGTGCCTTTAAAGCTTGTGTAGAATGATGACCACGATACTCCAATTTGGATAAATTCCAAACCCTCATCAACACGATATTGTCGTCGAATCAAATTTATTTTTCAAAAAGAACCACCAGATTTAGTGAAACGTGAAGCAGATAATATAAGGGTTCAGATTAATCAATTGAGGCCAACTGATTGTAAATATTTCCTAGTGAAACATACTCTCCTCTCAACAATGGTTGATGGAAAAATATGTAACATACTCTCAGGGACGAAGGGAAACCAAAATTGCTACATTTGCGATGTCAAACCTAGTCAAATGAACATACCAGTTGCTTCTTACATTGCAAAGACTGGAAATTATGATTATGGGGTGTCTACACTCCATGCACTGATAAAAACATTCGAGTTTTTATTACATATATCATATAGATTTCCCCTAAAAGTTTGGCAAATCCAAGGAGAGAACGAAAGCATTTTTAATGAAAGAAAAAGCCAAATCAAGCAAAAGTCAAAAAAAGTCAAAGACGATTGCAAGTTTTGAAATATTTATTTAAAGTAAATACGTAAGTCAATGATAACCTTATTTAGAAGTACGTTGAAGTTCTATTTTTATTAAATAAACGACTGTTGATCAAATCTGAGTATAATTATCTTTACAATAAAAAGGATTTAAAAGGGTAAGAGTTGGGAAAAAAATTTTTAGTATTAGAAGCATGGGGCTTCTGTATAATCCAATTTCAGTGGTTAAGTTAATATAGGAGCAAAACTATAATGGTTTTGACTTTTTTCCACCTAACTCCATACAGTCGAAACACTGTGCGACGTCTCCCCCGTTGCAATTCAGAATTCTGCAGTTAAACTGTAATGGATTAACTGGGAATATCGCGGAGATAGTCGATTTCATGAAGCGGCACAACATCCGCATTGCTGCGATTCAAGAGACTAAACTCACAGTAAGATCCACTCCGTACACCTGTTCTGGGTATAATGTCCAAAGAAAAGATCGCGAGAGCGGAAATGGAGGCAGCCTCGCGTTTATCATACACCACTCAGTGCAATATCACATATTTGATCCCGGACATCGCCCGCAGGGACAATGTCTTAGAACGTCAAGGCTTATCTGTCCGGTCAGGCGATGCAAACCTAGAAATCATCAACATCTACAACCCTTCTGCCACCTGTTGCCCCAGTGGACACCGTCCTAATATCAGCGCCTTACTCACTGGCAATAATCGCATTATCTTAGGCGATTTCAATGCCCATCACGATCTATGGCATTCAAACTTGCAGACAGACAGTATGGGTGAGATGTTGGCGGTTCAAATAGAAGAAACGACGTTCTGCACAATAAACGGAGACGCACTCACACGTATTGTAGGGAGCTGTCACAGTTTGCCGGATATATCAATCATTAGCGCAGGACTCGTAAACTGCGTCAACTGGCAGCCGATGGTAACATTTGCATCCGACCACCTGCCTACACTTATTTCGCTCGAGCTTACCGCCGACTGCATTGTCACAGGAAAACGCACTTTCATAAACTTTAAAAAAGGAAAGTGGGATGAACACAAATCCTTTACAGACAACCGCTTTGCTGCCCTCCCTATATCGACTGATGCTCGCCAAGGGGAGCGTGCTTTCTGTAAGGTAATTGAATCCGCTTCGGCTCGCTTTATTCCCGCCGGTAGAACTCCCGAAATTCGGCCTCACTTTCCGGCGGAGGCCGCAAATTTAGCGAGAGAACGTGACCTTATAAGACAGCTCGATCCCGGCGACCCCCAAATAAGGGATATAAACCAACGCATCAGATTGCTTGTAGATTAACACAAGCGGGCTAAATGGGAGGAGCACCTAAGCGGTTGTACCTCTCTGCCGGTGTAGGTAGGCTTTGGTCCACCATAAAGTCCCTATCGAATCCGTCTAAGCATAATGACAAGATTTCCATCGCCTTTGGCGATAAAGTGCTGTCGGATGCGAAAAAATGCGCGACCGCTTTTTGCCGACAATATATAATGCATTCTACGGTCGACAAGGTTAGACGGAGGGCCAACAGACACACACATAAACATAAATTCAGCGCGTCTCCATCCAATTACCATCACCGCCAAAGAGGTTGAGGATGCCATCGGTCATGCTAAACCATCCAAAGCAGTGGGCCTAGACTGCATAGACATGCCGATGCTTAAAATCCTAGGGAAAGAGAGTTTCAAATATTTAGGACATGTCTTCAACCTGTTTCTTCCCACATTTGTCATTCCCGAAAAATGGAAAATGGTCAAGGTGGTCCTGCTACTAAAGCCTGGGAAACCAGCTAACATAGGAGAGTCATATCGCCTGATATCTCTCCTATAGCCAGTAGCAAAGACGCTTGAAGCCATTTTGCTCCCCTACCTCAAAGCAAATTTTAAGCTAGCCTGCCATCAGCATGCTTCAGAAAACTTCATAGCACAACCACCGCGCTAAATGCCATTAAATCAAAACCCCCACCACAGAACAGTACTCGTTGCGCTAGAACCAGAAGGAGTTACTATCGTTTCCTACGCCGATGACTGCACAATAATGGCCACAGGCACAGGCCCACAGATCGATGAGCTCTGCAACAGAATAAACGGCTACCTCCCTGATCTCTTCAGTTTTTTCGCCTAGCTAAACCTGGCATTATCACCGACTAAACCCTCCGCGACCTGATTTACAACATGGACGTCCCAAACGTCGACCATTTTGAACATCCACGTCGATGGCACTACGCTACCGACTGTCCTACACCACAAAATCTTGGGTGTTATGTTTGATCAGGATCTACATTTTGGTGAGCATGCAGCCGCAATTGTACCGAAAATCCAGAGCCTAATAAAATCCTCAAATCTCCTGCTGGCAGTACTTGGGGAAAAGACAAAGAAACCCTCATTACCACTTACAAAGCAATTGGCCAGCCGATTGCAAGCTACGCGTCCCCGATATGGTCGCCAAGCCTAAAGCTACAGACCTGCCAAAATACTGCTCTCAGAACCGCCACGGGTTGTCTTCTTATGTCACCAGAACACCTCTATATAATGAGGCGAGAATACTCCCCATCAGGGAGAGAAATCAGATGCTAACCAAACAGTTCCTGTTGAATACCCAGAAACCTGGGCATCACAACAGATATCTGATTGATGAGCCAACACCGCCTAGGGACTTAAGGAGTCATCTCCGTAAGCACTTTGAGGAAATACGGCACCTAAGAAAGAACTCAGCCGTAAGATGCAAAAAATACAAGCAGGTCCTCAGTGAACTCCACAAACAGGCGTCGGAGCTTTATGCCAGGAATTATCCGGTGAATCCGGTACTCAAAGAACAATACCCAAAACTTGCAGAAGAGGAACGCACACTCACCAGGGAAACTTCGATCTAGATATTGTAACAGGTTAAACTTTTATCTATCCAGAAGCAACCCCGACATACAAAATGTATGCCCTGCTTGCAATTTGTCCCCACATGACACCAACCATCCCTTCAATTGTAATGTGGAACCAACGCCTCTAACACCCCTCTCATTATGGTCCACCCCTGTTGAAACAGCATGTTTCCTTGGACTCCCGTTAGAGGATATTGATGACAATTTGTGATAGGTCGCACTTATTGGATGGGGCGAAACACTGCTACAACAACAACATCAACAGCGGTACATTCGGCAGTAGTAACAAAGGCAGCGGCATCAACGATAGCGGTACAGTCGGCAGTAGTACCAACAGCAGAAACAGCATTTATATCATTAACTTGAGATACGCCAGCGGCAGGAACTTCATTGGAAACTGAAACGCCAACTATCTCAGCGGTCATACATTTGAGTTGCGTTAGCGTAGCAGTGGACGGGAATACGACGCCTGCGTCAGTTTAAATATTAATATTAAAAGTTGATTTAACAAATTATAATTATTTTTTTTAATGAATGATATTTTTCATATCGAAAATGAAAATCAAAGAAAAGTATAAAAAGATATAAATTACATAGTTATTTAAAAGTTGATATATGTAGAAGTGTAAATTGTGGTTTACAATTGAGATGTCTGGTGAACAGTGACAGCTTCCAACCATATGCGTGGGAGCGTCCCCGTTTATCGTGCAGAAAGCCGTTTCTTCTATTTGGTCCACCAGCATCTCATCCCTTCTGTCCGCCTGTACATCAGATTTCCACATATCGTCGTGGGCTTTGAAATTGCCTAGAGATTTTCACCCGTGAGTAGTGCGCTGGGGGTTAGAATATACCCGCTATAGGTATGCCTGTCGTAAGAGGCGACTAAAATACCAGATTCAAGGGGTTGTCTAGCGCAAGCCTTTCAGGTTGCCAGCGCAATATATAGCTTCTCCAAACCCAGTTGTCAACCTCACCTAGCCGTGGCGAATCCTGTTTCATTAACACCCGAGGTTCTGGCGACCCCGAACTCCTCATTGGGGATGGTAGGGCGGTATGGCCTAGAACAGGGATGGGCCTATTTTCGGCTCCTAAATCAGTTTCAGTGCCAGCGAATGCTAGGTGAGACGTTTGTGTATTTTGGGGTATTAGGGGAGTAAAAAAACCCATTGGAAATATCGGACGCTTCGCCTCAAACGATATTCATCGTAAGAAGGTTGCGTAAACGCTAAAAAACTGGATTAAAATATTCTCTCTCAACCTCGAAAACCAACTCCCAAACTGTGTTGCAATAGTACGAAAACAAAAACATACATTTTTTGGCAAGAAATCCGAAATACAAAAAACGGAATAACCATAGACTGAAGTCGACTTTATGTTAAGCAGCGCATTATTGACATTCATTTCGCCTCCGCATACATTTAATTATATGCAAGCCGATTCATTTTGCAATATATATATAAAAGTATTTAAAAAAGTATATTTAAAGTAGTAGCATTAGAGGAAGTAGTAGTAGAAAAATGTACTAATGCACGTTTCGTATACAATCGTGGGAAAACGAAACCCTTTTCAGACTTGTTGGCAGTGTTGCCGTGAGCCTAGAAAGAAATGTATCAGTTTACAAATAAAAAAAGGTACCAATCGCATAAACAACGACTAATTTTACCAGTTTTATTATAAACATAACTGCTTTCATTTGTAAATTTCAAATTATCGAGGAATTTTCAAATTTCTTCAGCTCACATACATATATCGTTAAATCCACACTGCAAAAATTGATGGAGCATGTGTTGCATGTGTCTTTAATTTACGGCGACCATTTTTCTAATTTTAAAACTTGCTTTGTTTATAATTTGAATCATAAAGGAACTTTTAAAATTACTACTGAAAATTCTGTTCGAGTTGTGAATCACAAAAGCGACATTACATATTTGTGGCCTTTAGTGCGAGCGAAGCCGCCGGTAAAGGCTAGTTTATCCTAAAACGCTTAATAATTTGAACATAATAAGAGCGGTGGCAGCTCTATTTTCCACATAGCTTGGTAACTGTTAAATATTTATCAATCTTATGTATGTTTGTATATTATTCTCTTCCGGTGTTCTTCGCCCCACATACCTGCACTAGATCGTCCCTCGCTTAGCACTTAAATGTGCAAAGCGTGCCCGTATGAGCAAAAGGCTCATACGAGCCGTTTTGCCCATCGCTGGCCTAGAAGATCGCATGTGGTCATACCAAATTGTTCCCGAGATGGTTGAGCTAGTCCTTTAATGGTGCTTGTTACAAGAACGTACCGGATCTGTATTCGGCAAAGGGCCCGCAACATCGATAACACTCCCCAAGGCCTTCAGGGAGTGTCCTTATCGCTACAACAACAACCACCGAAATAAAAACATATAATATTTAAAAATCTGATGTCAAATAACCTGGTTACAAGTAAGAAGAAATTTCGGCTGTATTTGCAAGGATCAAAAAGAATAAAATAAAGTTTTCCCGAGACCCTCTCAACATAAGCTTCAAATTTCAGAGCGCACTTCCAACTTCCAACTTTTTTAGTTTGTATGTGGACCAACCCAGTCTAGTGGTTATGTTTAATTTTGTCTTAGGACATATTTTATCAACCTGGCGATAAATAAATACAAACATTAACCCAAGCTTGAAGTAATTTTATATACTGCAAATTAGAGTTGCTTATTTCTATATTAGTGCTCGCGACCGTACATATATAGTCTTACCTTATCATAAATTGTCGTTTTGACTGTAGGCTAAGCAAACGTTCGTGCTCGTTGCGATGATGCCGTCTTATGCTAAGTAGACGTGAGTCTGCGACTAGCACTAGATCCAAACCGAAATTGAATCCAGTCCAACGCCACTTTTGATAGCCGGGCTCGAGTAGTATGCGCCCACAACGCATACAATTTTTATAAAAAACATCCGGATCGAGATTTTGTGGACTGTAAAAATTATATATTGTGGCGATTATTAGCATTTCTATACATCACTATGCTGTTAGTAAATAAATGTACAACATCAAAGCAAGCACACATACACGTAAACTGCAAAGCTAAGAGCGAAGAGAATATTTCATATACATACATATAATCAGCAGCTAAGAACGAAGAAGAAAGAGAAATAGTCACAAATACATGTAATCAGCTAAGAGCGAAGATGACATTACGCACATATATATGTATATGTTTATATCTAAATAACCAACTAAGGTACAGAAATGAGAAATAGATAAACAACAATAAGGTCTAGACCATAGGAGAAATAGGCGAACGAGTCCAGGTGTTACAACTGAACAGTTCAATTACTTCAACGACTACTCTGAAGGTAAAACCCCCAACTTTTGACCGTTCTGTTCCTTTCCAGATATCTAAGCTACAATTTGAGAAGACAGCGGCGAAGAACTGAAATTCTGAAGTTATAGTTGCTGCATTTTTCGTGGCGTTAAAAGGACCTGCTGCTGAAATCTTACAAACCATTATAGAGGGAGAACGAAACAATTATGAAGCATTGACGGCCGCAGTGGAAATGCGGTACGGAAGCGAGCATAGGAAGCAGATATACCAAATTTAATTGCAGAGCCGCTTCCAGAAGGCTAATAAAACATTGCAGGAGTTCGCGTCGGACATAGAAAGATTGGCTCATCTCGAAAATCTGGACGCAACCGTGGAATACACCGAGAGGGTACAAATTCAGAGCTTTATAAACGGAATACGGGACGTTGAAACGAAGCGCGCTGCAAATGCAAACCCAAAACCAACATTCGCTGAAACGGTATCACATGCACTGATTCAGGAAACAGCCACGCTTTTGTTTAAGCTTTTGTGTAAGGCTTTGCCCAACAGAGCCAATAGCAATACATTTTTTTTTTTCAATCGCTCCACTAATAATAGCATTTCGTACATAGCTTTTATCTATTATTTGCCCCGCTCTAAAACACGACATAGCTCAGAGTGGAGCCAAAGAGCACATTTTCATTGCTACTACTCTGCTGGAGCAAATGCGAACACTGGTTTAGACCTGATTGTATTTAGAACCCTCGGCGGTCTAAACATACTTAATAATTAGTCTGAACAATGCTATGTATATACAATATACCATGCTTAGGTATCATCAATGTAACCTCATACTTTCAACTCGAGATTAACCTAGATAAACTTGCTTTTAAACATTTAACTTCTGTAGACATATTTAAGTTAAACTCCCTAAGATTGAACGCTTACAATTTTTCTTTAGCGCAAACAGTATTACATGAGTCCACAAATCACAATGCTCGAATGTTGTTGTTGTTGTCGCAGTGCACAAGTCTGGCATTGTCGGATTATCTCCAGAACCAAATACTGTAGTGATAAACTTTGAGAGAGGCAGAGTTTTTCAATATTGCATACTCGACTCAGAAGACAGTGGAATTAAGACATAATAGCCTGAAGAATTAGTGTTAGCTTTAGATATACCAGCAAAAACTCTTATCCCAGTCGGGATATATGATATATCGACAAAAATTCAGTAATAAAAATGAACATCTAGTCAACTCATCGCGCTCGTGCCCCATGAGATAAAAACTATGGATATCGAGTTAAAACTTACACTGAAAGAAATGGTGCTAGTAAAATCAACAAATCGGTTCTATTGTTCTTGTGTAATGGTAAAATGGTCCAAGTCATCTTTTCACTGACACATATGGCAAGACTATAACTTTCATTACTAACATTTCATAGGTCCGACACATAAGCAGTTTTTCATATAGATGAGTTTAACACATGCTTATGCATTATGAGTAGATTGCACGTATTTTTATGGAGAACGGTAGAATGAGCGACACTGGCGCCATCTGATATTGAAAATTAGCCAACTCCCCAATTTTGTTCCAAGCAAATCATAAGAAGAAGAATTTGACATTTGCTTTGGCTAAGGGTGTCGGCACACTTTGCAAGTGAAATTATTTTTCCCACTGGTTGGTAAATTTCCTAACATTTTTCGCAATTAAAAACTGCAATATAACAATCGAATACGACACCAAATATGTTAGCAAGTATTTTTGTTGTACAGGGAGACTGTTTACAACAGTGCTTGGCGTAATAAACTTCAATTGCCAAGTCTGAAGTTCCTTCATATTTACAAACGCAACATCTTGGTTGATTGTAGCGATGTTATTGGAATGCATAAGCTTGTGTTAAACCCATCTATATGAAAAATTTCATTGTACCGCGGCCTTCATTGTGAATGCTAAGAGGAATAGGAAATGTATATATAAATAAGTATTCAGCCATTGTAAGACTGTTTGGCAGAAAGAATAAGATACATATATGGGGTGCAATATAAAATGACGATTGGCAAGAGTGTCCTCGACATTTTCATATTGCACCGCCATTGATTGTAATTTTGGCACCGACAAACTCGGACGTCTCTTCCGTGAATTTTAATAAAAGCGGGTCCTGTCACGGTCGCCATGTCACCAACGTAAAATGACTTCACCAGCCGTTCGTCACTCACCCAGGTTAGCTCCTATGCCGTGGAGGGCGCCGCCTCAAGATGGTTGCCGTTATTATGTCTAAGTGGAATTTCTGGGCGGTCTTGTGCGCCAAACACCCATTTAAATAAGAGCCAAGTTTATTTCATATTAAATTTCGCTTTTAGTAAAATTCACGGAAGAGACGTCCGAGTTTGTCGGTGCCAAAATTACAATCAATGGCGGTGCAATATGAAAATGTCGAGGACACTCTTGCCAATCGTCATTTTCATATTGCACCCCACATATGTATCTTATTCTTTCTGCCTAACAGCCTTACAATGGCTGAATACTTATTTATATATATATTTCCTATTCCTCTTAGCATTCACAATGACATGTTAGTAATGAAAGTTATAGTGTTGCCATATGTGTCAGTGAAAAGATGACTTGGGTCATTTTATCATTACACTTGACTTAACGGAGATTTGGTGAAATTGATCGAATTATGGTTAATTCGACCGAGTTCTTTGTCAAGTGAACAAATTAGTTTAGTAATTTCAACAGAAGAGAAATTGTCGCTCTTAAGTTAACAAAATTCTGTAAAATTGACAGATTCCTAATCAATCTAACTGATTTTTTTGTTAACGCAACTAATCTCACTGGTCATTTCAACAGCGATCAACAGTCAATACATGAGCAAATTTGAAACAGAATTTTACGCTCACTGCGCTCTCTACTTTGTACTTATGTATGCTGTGTACTATACGTATGCACATATTTACGTATGTATATGGCGGCCGCAGTGGTGTGATGGTAGCGTGCTCCACCTACCACACCGGACCTTGGGTTCACACCCCGGGCAAAGCAACATAAAAATTTTAGAAATAAGGTTTTTCAATTAGAAGAAAAGTTTCCTAAGCGGGGTCGCCCCTCGGCACTGTTCGGCAAGGACTCCGAGTGTATTTCTGCCATGAAAAGTTCTCAGTGAAAACTCATCTGCCTTGCAAATGCCGCAACATAGGTACTTTCGTACAGAAGCTGTCTCAACAACTTTTTTTTGTTCATTTCACTACTAAAACGGTCAATTACCAATCAACGATTTGTGCGCAGTTGATTCAACATCTTGTTGCCATGGATAAAAATTGACAGAAATTTCGGTTGAATTGACCCGTATTTCGGTTTTTTCAAAAACTTTTAATGTTTAGTATTGCACCAAACTGAGAGTACAGAAGTGTACCACCATTCTATATGGCGAATTGCTTGGTAGTATTTGTTGTAACAACGACAACAACTCTTCCAGAAAGTTTATGAATTCTTTACGCTCTGGTGCGATGGAAATTATTTTTTCGACCTCGTCGAACCTTTGGTTCATCTTACTTGCTTATAAGCTCTCCAAAATGATAGTGAGCGATGAACTTTTGAGTTGAACAATACTACCCTTGATGAGAGTATGCAACGAATGGCGCCGGACGCAGTAAAAAGAAAGCGAAACGCATCATAGTTTTTTCGAGAATATTTAGTTTCCATGATAGCTACTCATGTGATATTATCCTAAGACAGTTAGTCATTAATTGAAAAATCTCCTTATTTCTCGAAAGAAGAACAATATTCAATATGAATATATGTATACTTGCTTTTTCGAACTTGTTTTCATATTTTTATTGCGAAACACCAGCCAGAACGGGAATAAGGAACAAAACGAAACCCGATTTCGAAACGAAAGGAAATAATTTTGATGAAAAAGAGCTTTGCAATAATGAAACCGAAACCTGTCGTTGCTTTGAATCAGTGTAATTCCTTCGCGAATAGCTGCTAACTGTAAAATTTTTTGATTAATCAAAGCTTATTTGAATCCTTGCAAGCAATATTTTATTTAAAACATGCAAGTACACATATTTTTGGTTAAGAGTGTAAACCTGCCAATCTAAGTCATAGAAAGTAATTTCAACATAGAGTTGGCATACTCCGTTAATAGCCACTATATTGTGTTACTGTTTTTCTCGGCTGATGTGGTATCTCCTGCTCTACCAAGATGCATCTTAAAGAAATTTTTGACCTAAATGGTACTTAGTCTGTTCACACTTTTAGCTAATGATATGGCTAATGATAGGCAAAAATGTTAATGAACCGCGATGATACAGGGCGTCAAAAATTCGCATTTTTCCCTGCGTACAAAAAAAGTTTAGATGATTCTTGTACCACTTCTTCCGAAATTATAAAAATATGAATTTCGACAAACTGTATCATCGAAGTTTGTTCATATTTCGGTCACTACTTATGCACAGGTAATGTGCCCAACAATGAAAACATTTTCACCAACTTTGCTGGATTTTGGAGATAAGTTTTTCGAGCGCGAACACACACATTCTTATTAAAAAACAAATATCAAAACGATCAACACATTAAATTTACTCACCCTTCTTCCGGCAAATGATCGACCTTCAAAATTGAATGCCAATGACTCAATACATGGCTATGTAACCAGTCCTTTGGAATGATATTGTCATTAAGTACGATTTTTATATCCGTATGATGGTTTGTTAAGTACTGCGTACGAAGCGCTTGGAATGGTGGTACAAACTGTTGACCATCAGGTGTGGCCAGGAATGGACGCTTTTCACTGCGATTGCCGAAGTATGCTTGTATTAGGTCGGCAAGAGTTTGAGCTTCACTACAGTTGCTACTGCTACTACTACCACTTCTACCTCTTTTATTTTCAGTTGAAGGTAATGTTATGTCACAAGAATTCTCTGGATCATATTGTGGATGCAAACGTAAATACATCCATGTACGTAGCAATGTATATAAAGAAAACTCCGTCTGCATAACATACAAATCTGGACTAGATATTAATTTTGTCATTAATTCTATACTTATTTGACGCAATAAGTTTTCATCTTTAGGATAAATGCATAGCAAATTGGTTTCCAACCATACCATTGCAGCCTTTTTCACATTTACACTACCGTATTGACAAGCAGCTTCATAATAACTGATGGCAGTCTGTAAATAGAGAATGTGTAAATACGTTTTTTGGAACTTTTGTTATATCACTTATAAGACGTACTTCCCCATTTATGGTTTCAATCATTACTTCAGCACATTTATCAATTATACCCTCTAAATGGAAAAGTGTTGCTGTGGCCAAAACTGATATGACCGCTTTCGGATCGATTTCTATCTCGTCAGAGTACATTGAACCGAAAACTGCATCAAGAGCTAAAGTAGAAAAGAAGCGGTTATACCAAATTCATAAGAAACTTAATGGGCAATTTAGCAAACACTATTTTTGTTGATACGTTGCAAACATGTTTCCATCAATCAAGTGATAGAAATTTAGTTTTATGAACGGCGAGTTGAGCCAACTGCCAAAAGAAATTTTAAGGAAAATTACTTAAATTATTTTTTACACTTCACCATAATATTAAGGGGAAATATTTTATTCTTAACTAGCATTTTAAAATGACAGAGAACTGCCAGACAGCCGAATAAACACGTTGAGCAAACGTAGCAAAACAAATTTCTGTTCAGTAGTTTCTAAAATACAAAACGTTGAGCGGATCGTAACTATCAACGGTGCGTTCAGAAGATAGATAATAAATTTTCACACAGGGTCACTTGCTTTATTGACGAACATCCGTCTGCAGCCCTCAAAAAAGATAACCCTTTGGATAGCAGGCGCTTCCTCCTCAACTTTAAAGGCATTCAAAATAAAGTCTACATGTTCTTAAAAGTACATAGTTGTTGCCCCTAACCAAGTATGTACCTATTTTTGAAAAAGCCATATTTTTTTTTGCTGCAAAAATAAAATTTCGAATTTTTTTTGTTTTTCAAATTTTTGTAAATTATTGGAAATAATTTATTATACTTAGCTGAGCAAAGCTCACAAGCTTCGCATAACGGTACCCCGTAACTAATCGAGATAGATATAAACTTCTAGTTGTTGTAGCAATGCTTCGCCCCATCTAATAGCTGCGACCGATCACAAATTGTCATCAATATCCCCTAACGGGAGTCCAAGGAAACTTGCTGTTTCAACAGGGGTGGACCATAATGAGATGGGTGTTAGAGGGGTTGGTTCCACATTACAATTAAAGAGATGGTTGGTGTCATGTGGGGACACATTTCAAGCGGGGCATACATTTTGTATGTCGGGGTTGATTCTGGATATGTAAGAGTTTAACCTGTTACAATATCCAGAACGAAGTTGAGCCAGAGTGACGCGCGTTTCCCTGGGGAGTGTGCGTTCCTCTTCCGCAAGTTTTGGGTACTGTTCTTTGAGTACTGGATTCACCGGCAATTCCTGGCATAAAGGTCCGACGATTGTTTGTGGAGTTCACCAAGGACCTGTTTGTGTTTTTTTGCTTCATACGGCTGAGTTCTTAGGTGCCGTATTTCCTCAAAATGCTTACGAAGATGACTCCTTAAGTCCCTAGGCGGTGTTGGCTCATCAATCAGATGTCTGTTGGGATGCCCAGGTTTCTGGGTATTCAACAGGAACTGTTTGGTTAGCATCTCATTTCTCTCCCTGATGGGGAGTATTCTCGCCTCACTATGTAGATGGTGTTCTGGGGACATAAGAAGACAGCCCGTGGCGGTTCTGAGAGCAGTATTTTGGCAGGCCTGTAGCTTATTCCAGTGGGTAATTTTTAGGCTTGGCGACCATATAAGGGACGCGTAGCATGCAATCGGCTGGCAAATTGCTTTGTATGTGGTAAAGAGCGTTTCTTTGTCTTTTCCCCAAGTACTGCCAGCAAGGGATTTGAGGATTTTATTACGGCTCTGGATTTTCGGTACAATTGCGGCTGCGTGCTCACCAAAATGTAGATCCTGATCAAACGTCACACCCAAGATTTTGGGGTGTAGGACAGTCGGTAGCGTAGTGCCATCGACATGGATGTTCAAAATGGTCGACATTTGGGTGTCCATGTTGTAAATAAGGTCGCGGAGGATTTAGTCGGTGATAATGCCAGGTTTCGCGAGGCTAAAAAACTGGAGAGATCTGGGAGGTAGTCGTTTATTCTGTTGCAAAGCTCATCGATCTTTGGGCCTGGGCCTGTGGCCATTATTGTGCAGTCATCGGCGTAGGAAACGATAGTAACTCCTTCTGGTAGCGAATGTAGTTTAGATATGTATATAGAAACTAAACAAAAGTGGGGATAGGACACCACCCTGCGGCACCCCCTGTTTAATTCTTCTTGGTTTTGATGTTTCATTTCTAAATTGTACCGATGCCTGCCGACCCACCAAATAATTTGCGGTCCACCTATTAAGACATGGGGGAAGGGTAGATCCTTCCAGGTCTTGCAGTAACGTGCCATGATTGACCGTATCAAAAGCTTTTGATAGGTCTAGCGCAACGAGTACTGTTCTATGTTGGGGGTTTTCATTTAAACCGCAATTTATATGGGTGCTGATGGCATTTAGCGCGGTGGTGGTGCTATGGAGTTTTCTGAAGCCATGCTGATGGCAGGCTAGCTGCAAATTTGCTTTGAAGTAGGGGAGCAAAATGCCCTTGGCTACTGGCGATAGGAGAGATATCGGGCGATATGACTCTTCTATGTTAGCTGGTTTCCCAGGCTTTAGTAGCGGGACCACCTTGGCCATTTTCCATTTTTCGGGTATGACAAAGGTGGAAAGAGACAGGTTGAAGACATGTACTAAATATTTTAAACCCTCTTTCCCTAGGCTTTTAAGCATCGGCATGGCTATGACGTCTGGGCCCACTGCTTTGGATGGCTTAGCATGACCGATGGTAATTTAGCCATGTCAGTCCGTCCGTCCGCCCGTAAATTTTGAAGTATCTTAATGAAATTTGGTATGCAAGGTCCTGGGCATTCATCTCAGATCGCTATTTAAAATGAACGAAATTGGACTATAACCACGTCCACTTTTTCTATATCGAAAATTTCGAAAAACCGAAAGAGTGCGATAATTCATTACCAAAGACGGATAAAGCGATGAGAGTTGGTAGGTGGGTTGACCTTATGACGCAGAATAGAAAATTAGTAAAATTTTTATAGAAGGTAATTTAAAAGTTTTGCAAGCTGTACTTTGGCAGCTGAGTATGTAATGTTCTGTTACACCCGAACTTAGCATTCCTTACTTGTTTTTGATTGTAGTTTGTTACATTGCCAAAAAAATTGAAAACAAAAAAACCGGACTAGATTGTTGCCTCCATTAGGCATTCAATAAAGCGATAATGAGGTAATCAAGAAAGTGCTGTTTTTAATGGAAGATTGAGTTCATAAAGGGCTTCTATGTAGAGAGTTTGACTAAATATCTCGATCTCTGTCCCATCTAGAAAACTAAATTAATATAAAGGAAGTAAAAAAGGCACATATATAGTAAGGTGTAACATCTATGAATAGTAGCGCATGTATTTATTTGTCATTATCTTCGTAGTTAAAGCTGTTTTCCATTTTAACTATTTTTGTAGAAAACGTAATATTTTTTAGGGCTGCTGACGGATGCTCGTTGATGAAGTGGCCCTGTGTGAAAAAAAAAAATTAATTATTTCATTAATTACATTTAGACCATATTAAGCTTCTATGCGAAATTATTATAAAAGCTTTAGTGTTGAAAACTTGACCAATTATTTCATTAATCCTCTGGGTGAAATTCGTATTAAGCGCCAATTAAGTGAGTTCGTAATTATGTAATAGATTATGCACCGTTGCCCAGATGGATCACAAGCCCATCACATACAGTTATTCTAGGAATTAACCGATCTTATAAAAAACCATTGTTCATTTGATATTTATGGACCGCCATATTGACAATGGCTGCTGCCACACAAAGCACAAAAATACAGTTAATTCAATTTGGGTTGCCTCACTTACCTTCCAACGTAATGCGTTCGTCTAAAATTTTGATATGTACAAAGTCCTGGCATGACTCCTTCCATGAGCCATTGAACATACTATAAAAATATGGACTTTGGCAGAGGTAAACCTTGTGAAGGTTCCATACTTTGCCCAATGCCATAACAGCAATATCTGAGTTTTTCTGCTCCTTAAAAAGTGCTTGGTAAATGTATTGTGTTGTGGTGAGTAGTTTTTTTCTAAACGAAAAACAAACAGTGAATTATCGTTGATAGGTCAATATTACGAGGGTTACTACAAAGCTTTTGTGACACTTACAGCAGCGAACAGAAAAATAGCAGTGTGTACATCAATCTCGAAGTGTACATCAATCTCGAAAACGTTTTCGAAAAAAGTTGTAAATTGGAGAAATTTTTGCGAAAACTTCTAGCTTTTTATTTAGAGTTCTCTGGCGCAGCCTAGAACATATCGCCCGTTTTATTATAAACAGGTGTAACTCAAAATTTTAATTTGTTGGAAAAATGCAAACACAGTTTTATGGTTTCATTACAAAAATTAAGTTCAAAGACCCCTGGGCCGGACATCTTCGCCCCTAGGAGTATTCTATGTATGTGAGCATAATCTTACCATTTGGCTGCTGTAGGGTATCTTAAAATTTCGAAAAATTTAAATTTTGGTTTACATCAGTTTAGAATAAAACGTACGATATGTAAAACCCTCGTATGTATATACCGTTACCTTAATTCACAAAGGAGCTAACAAAAAAGTTATTTGAAGCTATTTATATTTACTAACACTTTAAAAATTTTAATTAGAGTGTTTTTATTATATCATTCCAAATTCTTAAAAAAAACGTAGTTTCGTAAGTGTTGGTTGGGGATTTTGTGAATGAAGGTAACGTTGAAGAGAAAATAAATATTTGTATTATTTACTTCTTTGGCGATTGTGTATCAATATTTCTCAGATTATCTGAAGAACTATTTGAGTCAATGGAACGTTTTCGTTTACGTCGTCCTGCTAATATATTCGCTACACTGTCACTGCAATGTTGTAGCGGCTCCGCCAGTTTTACAATAAGCTGACCCATATTAACGCCGTCGAAGACGCAATACGTCGGAAAGTATTCGACTTTGAGTGTCTGTAGTAAGACGTTTAAAATTTTTTCAATTCAATCTATCGCTCCTGAAAAGACAATAAAGAGAAAAAAAAGGCAACATGAACACATATTAAACATATGTAGGTATCATCAAGCTAATAAATTCGAAGTTAAGCAGTAGTTAATGTACGTATTAGCGTAATGCTTATATTAAACCTCAGCTCCTTTGGTCATCATTAAATTCCAAATATTAAAACGACAATAATGTAGAAATTTTAGCTAAAGAAAAATATCAAATATACGTACATACGTATGTATAAGAGTCAATTGTTACCCTTAATTTCATAAGTGGATTTTTGCAATTGTTTATTTACAGTTAATGCCAAATACGATTTTCCAACAAATTTGTGTAATGAAAATACCAGCCGGTAGTGGAAGCATTTATCAAGTAGTGTGCAAAATTTCAGCAATTTATCTGTAGGCGTTCCTGAGAAATTCATTTTACTATTTCTCCCCATGATTCAATCATAAGAGGTTTGCTCGGCTGACACATATTTTGACAATTGCAGCCATTTTGCTCCCAAATCGAATTGACATCCGTTGAAGGTGTTGTTTCTTTGCGATTTTTCGAAAAATATTAGTAGTAGAAATAGGAAGCAAACAGTTTACAAATACCCGAGAAGTACTGAACTGCATACATAATTCCCTAGAATAACTTTTTTAATTTTATGATGAATTAGGTGTGGCTGGGCTGACCATAGGTATTTTTATGAAAAGTACGGACACCAAGGAATCGTGAACTTTCGTAAACCTATGAACATACGACCCCTAAACCAATTGAAAATTCACGTAAAAATGTCATTAGTACATAATGAAGGTGCCACAACGAAATGTACTCATTGAGCATATTAACTTAATCTGTTTATTTTTGGAATATTATGTATATACTTATTTCATACATACGGTCCTCGTGAGGTAGTTTCAAACGAACGCGTTCCGAAAATTATAAATTAACGGTTTATCCGGAACACGGAATCCTTAACGGAAAAGAGCTTTCCGAAATTTCAGAATAAAAAGGTGAATACTCCCTGTGTAGCAGGACCGCATAAAAGCTGAACTCTTCTGTCAAAGTCAAGGCCGGAATACAAAGTTCTAAGACAATAAGTCATTTTCTTTTATTTTGTTTTTGTCAGTCCATATCGGCTGCGTGTTCAAAATCGTCCTATCTCCAAATATTTTTCAAAAATTTCCCATTTTAGGATTTGTCACAAAAACGCCCTATATTAGAATTAGATTGAAGAACGCCTTATCTCAGAATGCTTTTCATTAACTCCCTCTTATGTCAAAATGCATTGAACTTATGCTCAGATAGGGTGTTCTTGAAACAAATTTTGGGATAGTGTATTTTTGAATAAAATTCTAACGCACGGCATTCTTCAAACAAATTCTGACAGAATGACCAAACCAACATAACTCTCTATCAATTCACGAAATATTTAGTAGAAAATGAATTATTTCCCCCAAAAATTGTTATTATCACTACTAACATACTACTAAAGGTACTTTTCTACTACAATTTTCGCTGAAGGGGACTGAATTATTCCCTGTTTTCCTTACTTCATAAAAGCAACCCATCCAGCTTTTTAAATTTAGGAGTGTAAAGGCTCTGCCATCATTGGAGAACAAAACTCTAGTAATTGAATCATGATTTCACCCCACATATATTTTCAATTGCATAAATGTCAAAACACAACAAAAAATGCAAAGAAATAATTTAAAATTAAAAAGTTGCTCACGATCCGTAGATTTTATTTGGTATAGCAATGTTTTCAACGTCAAATACATAAAATTCTGAATTCCAATATTTAGTTTATTCTTTAAAAACTTTTTTCCCTCTTAAAATGAAGGGCTCTTTTAACTATTTCAATAATGTTGATATACATAGCTTGTTTTGAAAGGGCTGCCAAACAATTTGTGATTAAACATTCGAGTGATTAATAAGAAAAACAATTACCGTTGTTTATCTTTTTTGTTTCTTTTGTTTCATCTTTGTTTAATGAAGCTGATTTCAATATAAAATTATTAATATAATATTTTTTATATTAGATATATGTATGTATCGAACAGTATTCGCTCTGTCCCACCCCTGCCACATAGAAAGAAATGGTGCTAGTAAAAGCAACAAATAGGTTCTGTTGTTCTTGACTTAACGGAGATTCGGGGAAATTGATCGAATTATGGTTAATTCGACCGAGTTCTTTGTCAAGCTAACAAATTAGTTTAGTCTTTCAACAGAAGAGAAATTGTCGCTCTTAAGTTAACAAAATATTGTAAAATTGACAGATTCCTAATCAATCTAACCGATTTTTCTGTTAACACAACTTATCTCACTGGTCATTTCAACAGCGATCAACGGTCAATACATGACCAAATTTCAAAGAGAATTTTACGCTCACTGCGCTCTCTACTTTGTACTTATGACGATGGTGCCACTTGTTAAAAAAAAACACCAAAATAAGAAAACCACCAAATCGAAAAACACACACAAAGTGGGAAAACAACAAAAAACTAGTTTTCAGTTATCAATACAAAACGAAAAACCCCTTTTTTGAATCTACTGTACAAAAAATTATGAGATACCGGGACACCTATTTATCGGCTACAATTTTGCAACTTCTCCTCCAAGCGAAATGCAAAATTGCGCCTTCTTGTTGCAAAAGTTTTGTTTGAACGAACAGGATTTTTCGTTAGTAACATTTTGTTCAAGTTTTTACGAATTTTCACTCACGCGAACGAATCTAATAAGATAATAAAAAAGTTATTCCAGTGGTGAATTACCCTCCTGCGATTTGATTCTTTACTTTTCTATAACTTACAGGTTCTCTATTTAAAATGTTATGTCCAACATTTATACTACAAGTTTTGTTCGAAACAATTAAGTGTGGCAACTACATGCGAGAGAAGAAATTGAGAATGAGCTGAGCTGCAACTGAAAGAATTGGGAATCAGTTTTGTGACTACTATTTTCATTTCTATTTGCAAAGCGAAGTTCAAAACTATAAATTAAATAAATTATAAAATATAAAATTTGGTGAAAGTCCGTTTAATAAAACAAAATAATAAAGTGTATAATGTTTAATGTGTGCCAGCATATTTGATGTACGCCCAATTGAAGTTCGGTTAGTAAGTGCGTCCATATGTATGTATATGTAGCAAGCATGCGTATTTATGTATTCACATATTTACGTATGTATGTATATGGCAACATAGGTACTTACGTACAAAGCTTTCGCAACAACTTTTTTTGTTCATTTGACTACTAAAACGGTCAATTACGAATCAACGATTTGTGCGCAGTTGATTCAACATCTTGTTGCGATGGATAAAAATTTACAGAAATTTCGGTTGAATTGACCCGTATTTCGGTTGATTTTACCAGTCTTTTTCTTCCAGTGAGGTAAAAGTCGAAAGTTGTTATTCTATTTTATTATTCTATTCTTTTATTTAACTGTCTGATCAACGCTCTAGATTGATGAGGAGTGTGATGACTAGTACCTAGAACCTACCTAATTATTTTCCAGCTTTTAGTATTATTATTACTTCATGTAAGTATTGTTTTCAATAAAACCGTTTAACTTAAATTTTTTTTTTTAATTATTTAATTTTCAAGTTATTAGTCTTTATTTAATTGCCTATTATTTCTTATTCTATTTAGTTCATTTAGTGACTCATTATTACAAGAACTCTTTCCTGACAATTTGTTACAATCTAAGTCCTCAATACATAATCCTTCCAAAGACCTTACTCGCCTCTGCGCCACGTATGCTTGTCCCTCCTCGAGTTCCAAAATATTTTGATGTCACTTCTACCGGACTATATGTAGTATTTGTTCCAAATATGAGTCAAATCGGACATCATATGTCGCTTTATTTTCATGTATGTATGTGTTCCAAATATGAACTAAATCGGACCACAAATACGATTTTTTGAAATATTTCGATCCATGCGCCACCTATCGGAGTTTTTTTCTTATTATTGCATTGTCATCGGGTTCTGAACTATATTGCAAGTTTCAAGCTTGTGGCTTATCGGGAAGTTTCAGAGCATAACAAACCTTGATTTGAAAAATGTCTTTCATTATTCCAAATAAGTCATATAATCCCAGACTAACGTGCTGTCTGTAAGTCTATAACGTTTAATACTTGTCCAGTGACGTTACATTTCCTTGAGATTTTAGTTTTAGGTAATGCATTTCGTATTTCCCATTGGGCATGTTTACAGGTATAAATGTATCTACAAATAGATGTGCATAAAACATGCATACATGTATGTGTGTATGTATGTCCATTTCAACTAATCAACTTTTTAGGTTGTGATATTGCTGTGGAAACTGTGTCAAGGTCGACATACTAAATTTGGATTAATTTAAACAAAAGACTCATAACAATAAGAAAATGCTTTCAATATGTAAAAATAGGTAAACTAGCTATGTATGGGTTATTAATAAGATACCTATTTATATGCAGAGTCGGGCAAAATTTATTCAAATAACGAATAACAGTTAACTAATTTTTTGTAGGTTATTTACGAATACAGACAATTTTGTTTATATAAATAAATTTTTTTTAAACACGAAAAGAAACACTTGTTTTCTTTCAATTAACATCCATTGTATGTTCTAGATGCACCCTTTTTCCATGGATTTTTTATACTCAGTTGAGCAGAGCTCACAGAGTATATTAGGTTTGATTGGATAACGGGCAAAGAGTATATATTTGTTAAGAGGCGTCACTCGATACTTTGTTGTTGCCAAAGCAACCCTGTCATGTCGAATGTGATTCTCAAGGAAGTTTTGTTTAGTTTTTTTAAATTTAATCCTATATAGTTATGCGGTAAAGTGACTTTGCATAATTACGATATTTGGAAAGAGAATTAATTAATTAATTTAATACAATCAATAAAATAAACACAAATACCCCACGAAAATGTATAGAAGGCGTTTTTATAAATACATCTGATAAAAAAAACCAACGACTACCTTGAGAAAACATCGAGTAATTTGCTTTGGCAACAACAAAAGTATCGAGTGACGCCTCTTGACAAATATATACTCTTTGGTACAGGTATAAAGGAATCGAGATAGATATAGACTTCCATATATCAAACTCATCAGGATCAAAAAAAAATTTGATTGAGCCATGTCCGTCTGTCCGTCCGTTAACACGATAACTTGAGTAAATTTTGAGGTATCTTGATGAAATTTGGTATATAGGTTACTGCGCACTCATCTCAAATCGGTATTTAAAATGAACGATATCGGACTATAACCACGCCCACTTTTTCGATATCGAAAATTTCGAAAAACATAAAAAGTGCGATAATTCATTACCAAAGACAGATAAACCGATGAAACTTGGTAGGTGGGTTGAACTTATGGCGCAGAATAGAAAATTTGTAAAATTTTGGACAATGGGCGTGGCACCGCCCACTTTTAAAAGAAGGTAATTTAAAACGTTTGCAAGCTGTAATTTGGCAGTCGTTGAAGATATCATGATGAAATTTGGCAGGAACGCTACTCCTTTTACTATATGTACGCTTAATAAAAATTAGCAAAATCGGAGAAGGACCACGTCCACTTTTAAAAAAAAAATTTTTTAAAGTAAAACTTTAACACATTAAACTCCAGTAATGATATGGTGCAACAAAATACAAAAATAAAAGAAAATTTCAAAATGGGCGTGGCTCCGCCCTTTTCCATTTAATTTGTTTAGGATACTTTTAATGCCATAACTCGAACAAAAACTTACCAATCCTTTTGAAATTTGGTAGGGGCATAGATTTTATGACGTTAACTGTTTTCTGTGAAAATGGGCGTAATCGGTTGAAGCCACGCCCAGTTTTTATACACAGTCGTCCGTCTATGCGGAAGGACTTAACACGACAACTTGAGCAAAAATCGACATATCTTTACTGAACTTAGTTCACGTACTTATCTGAACTCACTTTATCTTGGTATAAAAAATTAACGAAATCCGACTATGACCACGCCCACGAAATAATGCGAACAAAAGAAAGAGACCTGAACTGTAAATTTTTTCTTGAATAATTTTCTTCAGATCAGTCTGTCCTATGTACACTAGTTCGGAGCTAAAGAAAAATTGCCAACTAAGACATCGAGGTGCAGGAATCCCGATCCCGAATACCGGGATATCCGATCCTCTTTGCCATCCCGAAATTGCGGGATTATATTTATTAAAATCCCGCGATTCCGGGGTTTTCTTGGGATGTCATAGTGCAAATTTAAAAACTTTAACTGTCGAATGATATCCCTGTTTTTTATTTTTGCAAGACCTTATTTACATCAAAGGAAATCATCTTTTCCGGGTAACATACAGCCTCTTTTAAACGTTACAAAACTCAATGATCTGAAATCAAAGGAAATAGACATTTTCCATCCGGTGGATCTCGTGTTCTCAGTTCTAATGATGTAAAACATGCTATCAACAATTTCCCTACTACTAGTGTGGAGTCCGAGAGATGTTTCTTAACTTCCGGTTGCATGCGGTACAAATTAAAATCAAGTCTTTCGGATGAAACTGCATTTGCCTTAATATGACGAGTGTATTCTTTAAAATAAAGAAGTTTTGAATTGGCTGAACTTTCAAATGTAACACTTTTGTTAAAGTGTACAAGACAAATTATTTATTTTTGTTTAAAATTGTGTCTTTGTTTATAAAGTTTGTCCTGAATTATTCTTAAAACATTGGACTAAATAAATACATATGTATATTTAACTACTCGTATGCATTTATATTACATCATTATTTTTGAATCAAAATTCAAAAATAACAGTCTCTGGATAATCCTGGATTCGATACCTTAGTACCAATAAACCAACTAGTTCTAAAGTGGAAAGCGGGACAATTTCCACTACAGAAAAGATTATGCAGCAGGATATCGCCATGTTAAATTCGCCAGTTGAAAGCAAGTAGAAGCGCACCAGTTTTGAACTAGAGATTTTCCCCATAGGGTAAGAATTTCATACTCGGAAATTATTTTCCACTAACATTTAAAAGCTGGGTGAAATTTTTCGGTCGACTTTTTGGTGTTTTTTATAATTTTTGGTTGCCGCAAATAAAAAAAAAAAATTCCATAATTGCCAACTTTTCGAAATTTTAAATTGTTTCTAAGTTATAGCAAGCACTTCTGGTTTTGCTGAATGAGTTAAATTTGGTTTATAAAGAATGTTCTGGAAAGAAAGTGCACACTTGATTTTGCTTGATGAATTTCGACTTTATTTCCTTCAATGTTCTTCTAAAGAAAACCTGAAGGAAGCAAAAAAGGAATTTCTTAGTTTTCACAGAAAAGTAATATTTGACTGTCTTATATTTTTTTCCAAATTTTTTGACGGTATGGACAACTCAAGTTTATTTTTGCATGCCAGTGACCCGGTATCGTTCCATTGCTCGCAATTCTGGGAAGTTTGGTTTAAATTAATTTTTCAAGCGTTTTGTCAAACCAGATCTGATGAACAGAGTCCAATTTGGGTCGAAATTAAGCTGACTCAATGTTCTACAAGAAAAAGGCATGATACGTGACTTGGAATCCTCCTCGTTTTTACGTAGCTTTTATTACCTTGTTTTGTCTGTATGTATTGTAACGAATTTAGGGAAATTCCGCTTATTTGCAACCTTCTGCTTACGTTCATATCGCTAAATTGTTAACTAAAACAATCCAACATTCTGTATTACAAAATGGTCTTTATTAGACTACTTTGAAAGTACTTCGCAATTAAACTTCACTTCGCAACTGATAGCGTGCTTAAATCGAACTGCTTCATGATTGCTCAGCTTGCGCTCTTTTATACTCTCTGCTGCTTCATTCGCATGTTTCTACTACAGTCTAGACGTTTCGCCTGCTAGAACTGCTGTAAATATCTCCTACTTGTAATTAGCTATATACATGTATATTTGTAGTTTGTATCCATATGCGTGTGTGAGTACCTCTCTGCTGCCGTGTATGTATGTGTGTCCATGATGATTCTTTGTTTACGTACATACTGCTTATTATCGGCTTAGTAATGGTAGTATCGCTTAGTGATACTAATATTCGTCACAGTATGTAGGTATGTAACGGAATCTTTGTAGCAGTGCTTCGCCCCATCCAATAGGTCACAAATTGTCATCGATATCCTCTAACGGGAGTGCAGGGAAACTTGCTGTTTCAACAGGGGTGGACCATAATGAGAGGGGTGTTAGAGGCGTTGGTTCCACGTTACAATTGAAGAGATGGTTGGTGTCATGTGAATACCATTGCAAGCAGGACATACATTTTGTGTGTAGCGGTTGTTTCTGGATAGGTAAGAGTTTAACCTACTACAGTATCCCGATCGAAGTTGTGCTAGAGTGACTCGCGCTTCCCTAGAGAGTGTGCGTTGCCTACGTAGTAAAGACCTGTGACAGTGCAATAATTTGATGGAGGGGTGACAAAAGCTTAATGGACATAAGTCAATTGACCTTATTTAGAATGGCCCCAAGGTTAGTTGAAACTTTGCACACGTATTAAGGACCGATGGCAATGCAATATTTTGATGGTGAGTCGAGATAAGCTCAAAGGACATAAAATCAATTGACCTTATGACCACTTCAAAGCGGTCTAAAGCTAATTTACCTTATGGCCATTTTGAATTGGTCATAAGGTTAAATGGCAATTTAAAGCGGCCATAGGCCAAGTTGACTTTAAGGCTCATCAAAATTTGGTGTTGGGGACATTTAGGAAATTTCCGTTCGACCACATGACCATTTCGGTAAAAAGACCATAGCCATATTTTTACTGAAGTGAGACAAACACAAAAGCAAACAAGCTCCGCAGAATCAATTTTACCTTAAATTATAATAGCTTTTTTACTGGATTTCACATTTGAGTCAAAAAAGAATATAGGAAAATTAACGCCGCTGAATTTTTTATTCCAAATTTTCTTCAGGCGCAAGCATCAATCAGCCAAACGGTCAAGGTCCTTCACATTCAATCAAATGGCCGAAGTCGGAGCGTACTCAAAAACATGAAAATCTACAAACAAAATACATCGACCTAAAATTTAAAAATAAATAATACTTAAAAAAAAAACAAAAAACTACGCTTTTAGAGCTAACCGAACCAAAAATTAGAAAATAATTTTTAATCGCAAGGATTTTATGTTACATTAGTAGAAGGACACTCCGATATACCGAGCAATGATATGGCTGACGAACTTGCAAGAGGAGGCACATCCGTTCCACTTTCGTCGTCCTGGAAGGGGTTGAGCATGCCGCTCGTAACCTGCAAGCTCACTTTGAAAGGGATTTTCCTTAGGGAAGCGGGTGTGAGATGGAGCAATCTCGAATCCTGCTACCACACCAAGCTCGTGTTGAATAGGAATCGAGACGCACAAGAAGTTTCCTTCTTCTTGGAAGGGGGGGGGGGGGGGGGGGGGGCTATCTCTGGTGGTTGGACTTATAAGTGGCCACATAGCAATCGGGAAGCATGCACAACGGCTGGGTGCTTCCTATAATGATTACTGTAGGAGCTCCAAAGACGAAGAGGAGATAGAAACAGTCAAGCATGTTCCGAGCTATTGTCCGGCACTTTGGCGCAAGAGGAAGAAATCTCTGGGATATCCCTTCTTTGACGATCTTTGTGATCTGACTAAGTTGGAACCTAAGAAATTCCTGACATTTGCTGTTGGTTTATATAGGGGAAAGATCCACGTGGTATCACAATGGGACCTTTTTGGGCCTAAGTACACTGGTGCTCGCACCGGTGGCCACTCTAACCTAACCTAACCTAGTAGAAGGTGGAGTAATTTCCCATTATTAGCAGATAATCAAATTCAGAACAAACAGCAAAAATTTTCCAAATTGATTAAGATGAGAGGGTAATATTGGTTAAAAACATAGACGACAATTTTTTCGAACGCAGTCCTTATAAATAAAGTAAAAACGAATCGCGCAAGAAAATTCATTTAAAAATATTAGATTCAGTTTAACATTTTTATTAACATCATTTCTGCTCAAAACCTTTGAGAGGCTGATAGATGTGTACATAAAGTCCAACGTGGATGAAAAGCTGCTCTCCACAACACAGCATGCGTACACCAAAGGCAAGTCGGTAGACACCGCATTGCATAGGGTGGTAATAAGCATAGAGAAATCCCTGGAATATAAGGAGTATGCTCTAGGAGTCTTCTTGGACATTGCCGGGGCTTTCAATAATGTTGCAAAATGGGCGATTATGGATGGTCTTAATTACATTAAAGTACATCCTGCCTTAATCAGATGGATCGGCTGCATGTTAAATTGCAGAAAGATTACATCACAATGGGGATTGTACGAGGCCACGAAATCAGTGGACAGGGGCACGCCGCAGGGAGGGGTGCTATCACCTCTGCTGTGGACACTGGTCATCAACCAACTGCTCAGGCAATTCGATGAGGGACCCGTAAAACTTACGGCTTACGCAGATGACGTTGCAATTGTCATAAGTGGAAAATGCCTTCCAACGATTAGTTCTTTGATGGATCGGGCGCTTCGGGATATTCATACCTGGGCATCTAATGTCGGGCTGAAAGTCAATGCGGAGAAGACGGATATGGTCTTGTTTACAAAGAGATACAAGGTCCCAAATTGGACCAGGCCTAAGTTAGGAGCGGTGACCTTACAGGAGAAACCTTGCACAAAATATCTAGGAATCATCCTAGACATTAAGCTGTCATGGAAGCTCAACGTGGAGGAGAGGGTCAAGAAGGCCTCAACGGCACTCTATGCATGTAAAAGAATGCTGGGGTGTACGTGGGGCCTATCGCCCTCTCTTTCTCATTGGGTTTTTACAGCGATTGTAAGCCCTATTCTATACTATGGAGTTCTTGTTTGGTGGAAAGCCACACAAAAAACAACATACCTCAAAAAATTAGAGGGGGTATGCAGACTATCGATGCTTTGCATTACGGGAGCCCTGAAAACAACCCCGACGGCTGCACTGTATGCCATTCTGCACATTCCACGTGTAGACCTGGTAGCAAAGAACAAAGCGTTAACGACCGCAACCAGGCTCGATGCTTCGGGGCAGCTTGAGCGCCGACCATATGGCCATAGTAGTATAGCGTCCTCAGTCACAAGACGAACAGACTACATGATTCCCTACCTGCACTTTGAGGGAGATCTTAAGGCCACAATAGAGGTGGACGGTTGGCGCAAGGGTGCGCAAATGGCGGACGAGGCGATACATGTGTACACCGATGGTTCCAAAATAGTGGAAGGAGTAGGGTCTGCGGTATACTGCGCTGATCCGGAATTAAGCAGATCCTACAGGCTGCCGGATTACTGTAGCGTTTTCCAAGCGGAAATATTAGCCGTAACCAAAGCAGTAGAAACCCTGGAAGAGAATAGCTTAAGCTGCAACCGTGTTAACTTTTATATTGACAGTCAAGCAGCAATTAAGGCAATAATCTCGCATAGCACAGCATCTAAATGCGTGTTAGAGTGTAGACAGTCTCTGGAGAGAATCGGGACAGGGAGAAGCATACATCTATATTGGGTCCCAGGGCATATGGGAATAGATGGGAATGAAAAAGCGGACGAATTAGCTAAAAAGGGCGCATCCCTTGAAGCTTGCTCCGTAGACGTCCCAATTAGATTGGGCGAGATTAAGCGAAGGCGAGAGGTGCACATGATCGACCAAGCAGAAAAGGCGTGGGTTCAAGCGCGGGGCTGTAAAGTGTCGAAGATTATGTGTAGGTCTTACAACCTTAGACTAACACAGTTGCTTCTATCATTAAAAAGAGAGGACTGTAGACTCATGACGGGTATTCTGACTGGACACTGCCTTCTGGCGTCACATGCCTTTAAATTAGGCTTGGTCAGTGATAGCAGGTGTAGGAAGTGCGGGTTGGAGGAGGAAACGATCGAGCACGTTCTGTGCTCGTGCCCTGCACTTGCCAGGCTAAGACTCCAGCTATTAGGAGTGATACAGCTGTCAGATCTAGAAGCAGCAAGTGGCTTAAGTCCTAGGAAGCTTCTAGTATTTGCCAAGAGGACGGAGTTATTTTATAACATAGGTCCTGGTTTTTGATAGGGTTTTTCAGATTGGTCGTTAAAACAAAATTCTGGTAACACTACGGACTCAATCAGTCTATGTGAGGTCCTCATGGACCGGCCAGTTCAACCTACCTAACATATTTATATGTATAGTACGGTCTCATTGAACTAATAACAATTCAAATACATTTTTATTCTCATTCATCAAATGTTGAAAACTGTGATATTTATATTGTATTATTATGATATTTTAAGACTTATTTATGTTAACACACCTGTTTTTTAGATATACTGTTGCAAACACTGCAATAGTCGTTGTAGTAGTATTAGAAAAACAGTCAAATACTTGAATTTAGAAAATTTAAAAAAACACAAATTGCGCCTGTAAATTATTTTTTTATTTTTTATGAAATTGGAGTACGAACTAATTTAAATTTTTAATAGATGTATAATATGTTTATGCTTTTATGTTTTTTATGAAAAATGTAAAACGTTTGAAAAGTTGCTTTACGACTTTTAGCTTTTTTACTCTAACCAATTTTTATTCAACTTTTTTCAGCTTTTTTATGTTGTCCATCTAGTCTTTCTTCTGAAAAATTTCTGGCAACACAGCATGCAATGCACTGCAATTTGGTCATAAATTTTTGCCTTTACACTTAGCAAGCTTCCTTATGCTTGGTTTTTGCAAGTCAAATTTGACCACAGACTTGGCCGTATCATGAAAACGGCTTGTCCTACAACATCAGATATATTTGCCGTTCGTTTTGACTATAAAGGACACTTAAATTGCGAAATAAGTGAAAACGACAATTGCCCAACGGCATGACAAATTTGAATTTTCACCTAATAAAAACCAAGCATTATACAAGGAAGCAAAAATTGTAACTTAGGGAGTTTAGACTATACAACTATTCTTTTTACGTTATAAGTCTATAAGCCTGAGTCTGAATACTTATTTTACAGCTCCAATATTATTGTTGAACAACATGAGTAAACAATTGCAAATTTATTGAAAACCCATAGTTGATAAGCTGTTTAATTTATTATTAAAACTACATACATACTTACATACATGCATACATATAATATTTATATATTTTTAAAAACGTTTATGGCGTTAATTACTTAAGTTTTTTTCGAAGATGATTTTAGGTTGTGGTAATCGAACTTACGTGGGTTACATACGGGATAAATATTTCTAGACCGAACGTTTATGCATCGTGCCATAGTCGCAGTTCAATCAAAGCATACTAAAGAACGCTAAAACAGAAAAGATGGGTGCATGTGTTATATGTGTGTTAAATATACACACATATGTATGTATGTATGTACACTAGGGTGTTTAATAAAATAAATTGTTGGATCTCCGTCCCTCAAACCGTTTCGCGAGGGTGGATAAAAATCAAGTCGAGATTTCGTATATTTAATTAATATATAGCGACTTTTATAAGATAGACCCAACAACAAAAACAGATGGGAGCTACACCACGCGGCCGGAAGAGATGAGCAAACTATTACTCGAAACACACTTCCCTGACTGCATTGCAGGCTATCAATCAACACCTATAATGGCAGATTTGCCAACGATCAGTGGTAATGAAAAAAGCCTAGCAACAAAGCTCACCACTGTGAAACGAGTGCAATGGGCTCTGTCTAATTTCAGCCCATTCAAGTCACCAGGACCGGATGGGGTCTACCCTTGTCTGTTACAGCAAGGGATAAAGCATATAGCCCCAGTCCTTTCCACTTTTTATAAGGCATCACTACTGCTCGAGGTTAAGGTAGTATTCTTACCAAAGCCAGGGAAACCCGAGCAACTGCCCTGGTGGTATCGACCAATAAGCCTCAGCTCGTTTCTCCTAAAAGGTATGGAGAAAATCTTAGATCAGCATATCAGGGAGGTCAATCTAAATAAACTCTCTCTGTGTAGGAATCAGTTCGCCTACCAGTCAGGGAAATCCACGGAGACGGCTATTCATAGTCCCACGGTAAAAGTCGAAAAGGCTGTAGAGTCAAAAAATATAGCCCTCTGCGCTTTTATTGATATATCAGGGGCTTTCGATAACACAACACATCAAGCTATCGAACAAGCTATGATTGACAAGGACATCCCTATAATAATACGATGGGTGCTGCCTATGTTAAAGAGTAGAAAAATCCATTTGAAACTGGGAGGAACAACTGAATCAATTGCGGCCACAAGAGACTGCCCACAAGGAAGTGTGCTCTCCCCTCTCCTGTGGACCCTGGTCATTGATGACCTCTTTCAGTTAATGAAAACCAAGGGATTTGACACACAGGATATGCAGGTGACCTAGTTATTTTCATCACAGGGATGCACGAAGATACAATATCAGATCGCATGCAAAAAGCCCTTTGCATCATAGAGACGTGGTGCGATACCAAAGGATTGTCTATAAATCCTAACAAAACTGTTATAATGCCTTCCACCCGCAGAAGGAAAGTATCTATCCCAGAACCATCCCTGGGTGGTAAAAAAATACAATTCTCAATGGAGGCTAAATATCTAGGGGTCACACTGGATAGAACTCTCACGTGGAATGCTCATTTGAATGCTATCCTAAACAAGGCAACAAGAGATTTCTTCGCCTGTACTCGTCTCTACGGCAAAACATGGGGTATTTATCCAAAAATGGTATATCGGACATTTAATACTGTCGTAAGGCCAATAGTCACCTATGCTTCTCTAGTTTGGTGGCAGAAGGCCACGCAAAGAAAGGCAACGGCTAAACTAAGCAAACTGCATCGATTAGTTTGCGTTGGCATAACGGGTGCGATGAGAACCACCCCTGCTGACGCACTTAGTGCTTTAGTGGGAATACCTCCCTTCCCTATTCTGATAGAGAAAGAGGTAATACTAGGTGCACTAAGACTTCCAAATATTTCTGAGTTGAAGGAAGGACATATGATAGGGCATATGAAAGTAATATGCAAATTCATAGGAAATCCCTCATTACAACTGCGTGACGTAATGTCCCCTAAGCTCAGAATCTCACGGAACTTTGAAGTGTCCATTGTAGACAGGACCCACTGGGAAATAGGGAATCCTTATAACGACCCTGACTCAGAGGTATGGTACACGGATGGATCGAAATTCGATGACGGAATAACGGGAGCTGGCATCTATGGGCCAAACTTCAAAAAATCGATACCAATGGGTTGTTACCCCACCATATTTCAGGCAGAAATTCATGCAATAGAGGTCTGTGGTAGAGAATGTCTGCGGAGAGGCTCAACATCGAAGAGCATCTGCATTATGTCGGACAGCCAGGCGGCACTGCGTGCCTTGCAATCCTACATAGTTACATCTAAGCTGGTGGATGAATGCACTGAAATCCTTAATGCCCTGGGAGCCAAAAACAAGGTTTTGTTGGGATGGGTTCCCGGACATCAGGGACATGAAGGTAATGAACATGCAGATTACCTAGCAAAGCAGGGTGCTACATCAGCATTCTACCCCCAGCGGGTAGGGGGTCAGAATATACCCGCGGTAGGTACGCCTGTCGTAAGAGGCGACTAAAATGGCAGATTCAAGGGGTGTGTAATGCAACGCTTCAGGTTGCTAGCGCAATATATAGCTTCTCCAAACCCAATTGTCAACCTCACCTATCCGCGGCGAATCCTGTTTCACTAACAGACGAGGCTCTGGCGACCCCAAGCTCCTCATGGAACTTGGGGGTGGGGAGGGAGGATGCTGTGGTACGGGAGCGTACCGGATCTGTATCCGGCAAAGGACCATCACATCAATAACACTCCCCAAAGCCTTCGGGGAGCAACCTTATCGCTACAACAACAACAACAACAACATCAGCATTCTATGGCCCAGAGCCCTTTTGTGGACTCACAAAAGCACACACCAGGGAAACTATAAGTAACTGGGAAACTAAACAATTCAGACGTCACTGGATTGATTGCCCAGGGCAAGGGCAGGTCAAACTGTTTATACTTCCGGCAACGAAAGTATCAGCCAAACTCATTAACCTAAGCAGGGAGGACCTAAGAACTCTTACTGGGTACTACACGGGACACTGCGGTCTACGATATCACCTAAGTAAATTAAATCTATCTGATACCCAAATTTGTCGTTTCTGTGAGCTGGATGATGAAACGCCGGTTCACATTCTCTGCGAATGCGTCGCTCCAGCTAGGAGAGACTATCCTATCTAGGTGGTGGGATTCTTAATCCCCATGTGATATGGAGTAAAAAGCCTGAAGAGGTACTTAGATACATCAAGAGCCTCCAGATACAAAATTAGGCTGAAAGGTCTTGCAAAATAGATCTGCACAAAGGTCGCAGTGCTTCCAGACTAATTAATAATAATAATGTAACGAATTTTTATTTGCAAATCCTCTTATTTGCCCCTTTTGCTAGGTTCGTATCGCTAAACTGTTGAATAAATAACTCCAATATTGAATAATGGAAAAATGGCCTTTATTAAAATGCTTCACAATAACACTCAAACTGTGCAACGAATAGCTTAATAACCAAACTGATATCTTAAAGGAAACTGACTTTCAAAATAATAGTGCTATTGCTCGCTAGATATCGTCTTACTCGTAGCTGCTGGACAATTCAAATCAAACTGAATTCTTCTTACTCGCCTGCATCGCTTTTATAGTTTACGCTGCATACTTCTAGGCTCTTCGATTTCCAGAAGTTACTAGTTGTTTCGGCTACAAAATCGCCAGCCACAACTACGTGCACAAATTATTGCTCTCTCTTGTGACAACTCAGATAAGGTATATGCATGTGTTTGTAGTTTACAGTCTCCCACACACACATAAGCGTGTAAGTAAATTCATCGGTGTGTGACATCTCATCTCTTGCTGCCTTGTATGTAAATGTTGCTCGTCGGAATGTGTACATATGTGTAGACGCAATTATTTATTCGTTTATGTAGATACATAATGATTGAATTATTGATGTGCATTCACGTCACTGCTTAGATCGGCTTAGAGCTGGCAGCACTCCTTAGTTTTGCTAATATTCGTAACACTGCCCTCCACCTAAGTCTGATCGTCCCGATCAGACAAATCTCTCTATCTAAACGCTACTAGCATCGCCAAATGTACCACTCTTCTACTCCGTGGTTTCTCAATGCTTTGTATGCGGTAGATGGTATCACTGAGCTTCTTCACAATCTTGTACGGGCCTTCCCAACTGCACCGAAATTGGGCTGGGACACCTTTCCGCCGGTGAGGGTTGTTTAACAGTACCAAATCTCCATTCCGGAAACCTTCCGAATTATTTTCCCTGTCGTACCTGTGTTCCATCTTACTACTCATTATTCTGGATCGTTCTCTCGCACTCTGTTGCTTGGCCAATGAAGAACTACTTTGTAGAGCTTGTTCTTGACGGATTGGCTTCACATACTCAGTATCGTTCCGACGTTTCCCAACAAAAGTGCGCGCTGGCTTGAAATCATCCTTGCATTCTTTCTGAAAAATTCTTTCAGTGAATTTAGTGCGTCCATTAGGGTTTGTTGATGCCGGTCTTTTCCTCGCAGGTACTTTTAATTTCGCTTTATTTGGCACATGCGATCCATCAACCTTTGCTCGATCTACTTTCCTTGACTTTCGTGGTCTCTGTCGAATCTCCTCGACCAGCACTCGCTTACTGCTGAACCCTTTTTCCAAACTAAAGTTAAGTGGCACATCTTGGTTCTCATAACGCATCACCCTTCTCTGCATATCGATCTTGATGTCATGGTCAACCAAGAAATCTACTCCCAATATAACTTCATCAACAATCTCCGCCACAACAAATTTGTGTAGGACCATGACCTTCCCAATCAATACTTCACATATCACTTCTCCCTGAACTTGGTTATACTCGCCAGTGACCGTACGCAACTTTGCTCCAGGTAACGGTTTTACTCTCCTGTTGACCAAGTCAGATCGGATCAAGGAATGAGATGCGCCCGTATCTACAGTCAGTATTCGTTCTTTGCCATCCACATTCCCTCTGACGGTAAGACTGCTTGATTTCCTTCCAATTTGCGACACAGATATCACAGGGCATTCAATAGCTGGATCTAGCTCTCTACCTCTTACTCGCTCTTGCTCATCTCCTCCAGCTTTGCGTTTACGGCCACCCACATTGTTGGAACTATTAAGACCAAGATCGCAATGACGTGCTATGTGACCGGACTTCCCGCATTTGAAGCATTTGATAACTTTTTCACTTCGCTTTTGCGATCCTTTCAGTGCCTCCAATATTGCGTCTACCCACTCTGGCCTTTCTACTTCCACACGGCGTGCTTTGAAAACTGGCTTACACAGAAGCGACGCTGTTTCTTGAATCAGAGCTTGTGACACCGTTTCTGCGAATGTTGGCTTTGGGTTTGCGTATGTAGCTCGCTTTGTTTCGACGTCTCGTATGCCATTTATAAAACTCTGGATTTTTACCCTCTCGGTGTATTCCACGGGTGCGTCTGCATTTGCGAGATGAGCCAACCTTTCAACATCTGAAGCAAACTCCTGCAATGTCTCATTTGCTTTTTGGTAGCGGTTTTGCAACTCAATTTGGAATATCTGTTTCCTATGCTCGCTTCCATAACGTCGTTCTACAGCAGCCATCAATGCTTCATAATTGTTCCGCTCTCCTTCGGGAATCGTCTGTAATATTTCCGCTGCTGGCCCCTTCAATGCCACGAATAGTGCAGCAACTTTATCTTCCACATTCCAGTTGTTCACTGCTGCGGTCTTCTCAAACTGTAGCTTAAAGACTTGGAAAGGAACAGAACCGTCAAAGGATGGTGTTTTTACCTTTGTATTGCTTGCTGAAACAGCTGGGCGGTTTAATTGCAACTCTTGTATACGACCTCTCAAAGCATCCACCTCGGCTTCGATTTTTTCCTCAAACTGCGTTATTTTCTCGTCCATACGTGCTTCGAGTTTTGATGATATACGCGCCTCTTGTGCTTCGAGTTGTACTGTTATGCGTGCCTCTTGTGCTTTCAGTTGTGTCTCCATTTTTGATGTAATCTGTGTCGACATTTCTGCCATACGCGTTTCTTGTGCTTCAATCTTCGATGTAATCTGTGTCGACATTTCTGACATACGCGTTTCTTGTGCTTCAATCTTCGATGTAATCTGTGTCGACATTTCTGACATACGCGTTTCTTGTGCTTCAATCTTGGATGTTATGCGTGTCTCCTGCGATTCTAGTTGTGATGCCATATATGTCTTCTGTTCTTCCATCTTGGATGTTATACGGTTCTCCTGCGATTCCATATATGTCTGCTGTTCTGCCAGTTGAGATGACACTGTCGATGTTTGAGCAGATATTGCAGCTAAAATCATGTTCAAGTCTGTACTGGTAACCGTCTGCGATGTTTCGTTCTTCTCTTCAATTTTTGTTGTCTCCTCGCCATCAAGATGAAAGACATGCTCTTCCACATCAATTCCTTCTGCTTCCATTGCTTCTCGTAGCCGTGCCTGAAGTTCGAGTTTAACGCCGCTTGTATTCAATCCACGGCTCTCCAACTCCTTCTTCAGTTGCGGGATCTTCAATTCACTTAACTTTGCCATGTCCTTGTTGTCCTCTAGAATTTATTCAACAATTCCTCTTCTGACACCAATTGTAACGAATTTTTATTTGCAAATCCTCTTATTTGCCCCTTTTGCTAGGTTCGTATCGCTAAACTGTTGAATAAATAACTCCAATATTGAATAATGGAAAAATGGCCTTTATTAAAATGCTTCACAATAACACTCAAACTGTGCAACGAATAGCTTAATAACCAAACTGATATCTTAAAGGAAACTGACTTTCAAAATAATAGTGCTATTGCTCGCTAGATATCGTCTTACTCGTAGCTGCTGGACAATTCAAATCAAACTGAATTCTTCTTACTCGCCTGCATCGCTTTTATAGTTTACGCTGCATACTTCTAGGCTCTTCGATTTCCAGAAGTTACTAGTTGTTTCGGCTACAAAATCGCCAGCCACAACTACGTGCACAAATTATTGCTCTCTCTTGTGACAACTCAGATAAGGTATATGCATGTGTTTGTAGTTTACAGTCTCCCGCACACACATAAGCGTATAAGTAAATTCATCGGTGTGTGACATCTCATCTCTTGCTGCCTTGTATGTAAATGTTGCTCGTCGGAATGTGTACATATGTGTAGACGCAATTATTTATTCGTTTATGTAGATACATAATGATTGAATTATTGATGTGCATTCACGTCACTGCTTAGATCGGCTTAGAGCTGGCAGCACTCCTTAGTTTTGCTAATATTCGTAACAATAATAATAACAATTTTTAATACTCTTTTTAAAATCAAATATCTCGGCAACGGTTGGTGTTAGAGTAATCAAGCCACATTACACATATCGAAAACCATTTTCACCTAACCGTAAATAGGAAACTGTCAAACTGTTTATAAAAATGATAACAAATTATCATTTCCGTAATTCAAATAAGTCCGATGATAAGAGATATTGATTTCGATCACGAACCGTTAAATACGGTACTGGGCCAAATTTAAAGAGGCAATTCGTAGTGATGATTCTTCAAGCTAATGAACTGCATACTTGAAAAATGTAAATAATTTTTGAAATGCTTTATAGAATTTTTTAAAACATTTAGGCTGCTTCACAGCCCCTTCAATTTAAGTCTCGTTACTTTACCAACTGGAAAAATTTAGATATTTTATCACAGTTTTTGTTTTTGCTTTAGCGCGTTATCCACATCGTAAGAAAATGCTGCACAATTTTATTTTTTTTTCCCCCTTGTAAGCCAAAGTTGAAGTTGTTTTATTTGAAAATATGTATTTTTCCTTATCGATATTCACATTCTTTACAAAATTTCGTTCAAGGTGTTGTCAGTATGCATCAATTGAAACGTACAAGGACTTCTTTGGCATTTCTTGAGCAATTATTCAAGGGGGAAAAAATGCTCAATAAATATTTCCAGGCTTTAATTTATGGTTACTGCTCTCATCTCGGAACCAATTTTATGAAGAAAATTAATAATAACAAGTAAAGAAAGCTAAGTTCGGGTGTAACCGAACATTACATACTCAGCTGAGAGCTATGGAGACAAAATAAGGGAAAATCACCATGTAGGAAAATGAACCTAGGGTAACCCTGGAAAGTGTTTGTATGGCATGCGTATCAAATGGAAGATATTAAATAGTATTTTAAGAGGGAGTGGGCCATAGTTCTATAGGTGGACGCTTTTCGAGATATCGTTATAAAGGTGGACCAGGGTTGACTCTATAATGCGTTTGTACAATACGGGTATCAAACGAAAGGTGATAATGAGTATTTTAAAAGGGAGTGGGCCTTAGTTCTATAGGTGGACGTCTTTTCGAGATATCGCCATAAAGGTGGACCAGGGGTGACTCTATAATGTGTTTGTACGATATGGGTATCAAATATAGGTATTAATGAGGGTTTTAAAAGGGAGTGGTGGTAGTTGTATATGTGAAGGCGTTTTCGAGATATCGAACAAAATGTTGTCCAGGGTGACCCAGAACATCATCTGTGGCGTACCGCTAATTTATTTATATATGTAATACCACGAACAGTATCCCTGCCAAGATTTCAAGGGCTTTTGATTTCGCCCTCCAGAACTTTTTCATTTTCTTCTACTTAATATGGTAGGTGTCACACACATTTTACAAAATTTTTTTCTAAAGTTATATTTTGCGTCAATAAACCAATCCAATTACCATGTTTCATCGCTTTTTTCGTATTTGGTATAGAATTATGGCATTTTTTCATTTTTCGTAATTTTCGATATCGAAAAAGTGGGCGTGGTCATAGTCGGATTTCGGCCATTTTTTATACCAATACAAAGTGAGTTCAGATAAGTACGTGAACTAAGTTTATTAAGATATTTCGATTTTTGCTCAAGTTATCGTGTTAAGAGCCGAGCGGAAGGACAGACGGTCGACTGTGTATAAAAACTGGGCGTGGCTTCAACCGATTTCGCCCTTTTTCACAGAAAACAGTTATCGTCCTAGAATCTAACCCCCTTCCAAATTTCACAAGGATTGGTAAATTTTGGTTCGACTTATGGTATTAAAAGTATCCTAGACAAATTAAATGAAAAAGGGCGGAGCCACGCCCATTTTGAGATTTTATTTTATTTTTGTATTTTATTGCACCATAACATTACTGGAGTTGAATGTTGATATAATTGACTTATATACTGTAAAGATATTAAATTTTTTGTTAAAATTTTACTTTATACAATTTTTTTTTCAAAGTGGGCGTGGTCGTTCTCCGATTTTGCTAATTTTTATTAAGCATACATATAGTAATGGGAGTAACGTTCCTGCCAAATTTCATCCTGATATCTTCAACGACTGCCAAATTACAGCTTGCAAAACTTTTAAATTACCTTCTTTTAAAAGTGGGCGGTGCCACGCCCATTGTCCAAAATTTTACTAGTTTTCTATTTTGCGTCAAAAGTTCAACTCACCTACCAAGTTTCATCGTTTTATCCGTCTTTGGTAATGAATTATCGCACTTTTTCGATTTTTCGAAATTTTCGATATCGAAAAAGTGGTCGTGGTTATAGTCCGATATCGTTCATTTTAAATAGCGATCTGAGATGAGTGCCCAGGAACCTACATACCAAATTTCGTCAAGATACCTCAAAATTTGCTCACGTTATCATGTTAACGGACAGACGGACGGACGGACGGACGGACGTGGCTCAATCAAATTTTTTTCGATACTGATGATTTTGATATATGGAAGTCTATATCTATCTCGATTCCTTTATACCTGTACAACCAACCGTTATCCAATCAAAGTTAATATACTCTGTGAGCTCTGCTCAACTGAGTATAAAAAAGGCGAAAACATATGCATGTATTTTCAAATAAAAAATGTGTAAGTTTGTAAATTTGGTTTGAAAATATCACTCCAATATTCAGTATTGCAAACTGGTCTTTATTTAGATTACTTTGAGAGTAGTACTTCACAATTATATTTCACAACCAATAGCGTGTTTAAATCAAAACTGAAAACTGATTACTCAGCTTGCGCTTCTTTTATACTCTCCGTTGCTTCGTTCGCATAGTATCTCCAAAGGTCTGGACCTTTCCTTAGAACTCTTGTAGCTCATGCTTGGTTACCAGCTATATACGTGTATATTTGTAGTTTATAACCATATGCGTGTGTATGTGGGAGTAACTACTTCGGCTGATGACTACATGTGTGTGTGTGAGAGATATCTCTTCGTCACCTTCTACATAAGTGTTGCTAGCTTTAACGTGGACATGTATTTAAGAGTGGCTGCTTCATGTTTTTGTTGCCTAGTGATGTCAACATTCGCCACAAAAACTCCTTCGAAATTTTTATACTCCGCTGAGGAGAGCTCACATATCATATTAATTTTGTTCGTATAACGGTACCCCATAACGGCATAAACTAATCGAGATAGATATAGACTTCTATATATCAAAATGATCTGAGCGAAAAAATAAATTCATTTAGACATGTCCGTCCGTCCGTCCGTCTGTCCGCAAACACGATAACTTGAGTAAATTTTGAGGTATCTTAATGAAATTTGGTATGTAAGTTCTTGGACACTCATCTCAGATCGCTATTTAAAATTAACGGAGTCGGACTATAACACGCCCACTTTTTCGATTAACAGCAAAAACAATGTCAGCTTAGAAATCAAATGGAGAATAACTCTTGCCAAGAGGTGCTACTTTGGACTGAGTAGGCAAAGACAAGGTCCTCTCTCGACGAACATAAATCACGCTGTACAATTAATAATGAAGGTGATATGACAAATTGGCCGGCGCACAGTGTTTCGTGTAGAACAAGCTAGCTGGACAAAATTATTTAATGAGATTTTCCGTTTCATATGCAGTCATTTATTACAACTACGTCATTTTTTTCAGCCATATGTTCTTTTTTTTTATTTTTTTTTCCCAAAATTTTACTTCATATGCATACATTTGCCTATTTCATATACAGTAACTCATGTGAATAAGTGACATAGATACAAAAAAATTTAAAGGACTTAAGAATATTACTTTATTGTACTTAAATTGAATGGACTACAAATCTCAATACTCTAAAAAATTCCAAAACTTCGGAAAAAAAAATTAAAATTTTTTATGAAAATTCGTCGAATTTTTCAAACATTTTTTAAATATAATTTAGTTTTTTTTATAGATCGTGACAAATTTTCTTATGGGAAATAAGTTAAAATACATATACATACATATTTTGTATTTATTTGAGTATTTATCCTGGCACTACAATTTTTACAAAATTATTTTATAGTACCAGTCAGGAATGTAAAAGTGAATTACAATAATAATAACAATGTAAATAATTTAATTAATTATGTGAAAATTGCTTATTACAAAAACTTAAAAGTAAAGTATCATACAACGTAGAAAAGACAATAGATTTAAATTAAATAAAACCTGATCCAACAAAAAGTTATAGGGTAGGTTATCTTTTATAATTATATTATTATTCGCTATCATCACTTTCATTCGATGAGTGACTTGTGGAATAGTAATGAGCATCAGCAACACTACTATGAAAGCTTGAAACAACTGGGGTATTTATTGACTCCTCAACATTATCGGGGACAGTAAATTTAAGACTTCTGAAGTCAGTCAATAGGTAAAATTGCACATTTTATAATATCAGTACTATGCACTAAGATTTTATGAACTGTAACAGGCATGTTAAACCATGGATAGAGATCTATGTATAGTCTCGACCGCAAATTTTTCAAATCTTTGGATATTTATATTGTACCCAGATGCTAATGCGCGAAGGAGATTGTTGAATCTTTTGATGAGTTACATCCAATCCTGTAATCTCAGCACTAGCCTCAGAATTTTCGAAAAACCTACGAGCAGTGTTGTCGTCATTGGTATTGCCGGAACCTGGTTTTGGTTTATCTACTATCAATCCAAGTACACTTTTAAATTTATTCTGGATTTCGTTGGAACGTAGTTTTACACTCTCTTTATCTGCCTCATTCCTAAGCTGCCATTTTTTTACTTCGAGGCGATAACTTTTGTGAGGCAAGCATTCAAAACATCTTATCCATGCATGGAGAGTAGACAAACCAAAACCAAGATTATCTCGGTTAGGCGTAAAGTCCCGTAACTCATTATTCATATCTTTTGGAGTGGCACCACAAATATAACACTTTTGTGCGGAAGAAGTTTCAGTCATAGCATTGCAAACTTTTCCGTCAATCATTGTTAGAAGCATATTGTGATTTACGGAAACTTCGTATTGTTCGAGCATGTACTTTGTTGGCAGCAACGCATTTATCTCTTCTAAAACTTTGTTCGTTTCAAAAACAATAAAATCTTTTGTTTCTTTAGAAAAAAATAAATTTAATTGGACGACAATACATGGTAGAAGAAGGTCGAGGATTCTGCCAAACAATGTTACCTTTTTCATCCTGTAATTGAAGAGGAACGAAAGAAAATATAAACAAAAACTCATCAGTGTCAGAACTGCATATAAACTTTTGCTTATATGTGCTATGGCCAGAGCTTCCATCGGAACCCCACTTGCTGATTAAAGTATACGTCAAGTTTGTAGGTAATAAACTAACAAAAACTTCTTGATTTGCTAAAACTAAACGCTCAACAGTTTTAACTAATACGGACTGGACTTTAATTTCAGCACGTGTTTCACCCACATCAATTTCATTTGGATAGCATTCTGCCTTAGCTTTTCTTAGACTGTAAAATGATAGATAAACCTTATGGCCTGCCTTGATGCTCACTTCCGAGTCGTTTTGTACCCATGAGTCGTCGACTTGCTATCTACGTAGTATGCTAAAGCTTCTACATTGCTCAAGCATCTTGCATCTGGCTTATCTTTTTGCCGGATATTTGAGTGGTTTCCTGTGATTTTTTTATAATGTTAGCAACATTTCTGTTGCCGGACATACGCGTTGATACTTCTGACGCATAAAGTAACTCACCAGGACTTCTAGATTGCAAGAGGTCATCCACTCGACGCCGTTTGGTTTTTTCAATGCAGCTAACAAAGTCCTTCTTTCGTCTTCCGGGGCCGGGGTTACCTGAAGAAGTGGTTGTTCGGTCTGATGGCAACTTTGAATCCACCGTTATTGTAAATGTTTGGACCCGAAAGCCACTCCGAGTTTTTATTCAAAAATCGCTCCTTATGTCTTCCAGAAGTGTTCCACTTTTGATCCAGCCTCGACGAATATGCCGATATTTGTAAGCTTCAACTTTTTATCAAATATTCGGCAGCTTCGCTGAAATCGTACTTAAGTACAACAAAACTCAATAATTCTTTATATCTGGTTTCCTTCGAATGTTGAACCCAAATGTCAAAAAACTCCGTTCTTGGTAGGTTATAACTAAACTGCTTTGTGTTGTTAATTTTCCGACAGGGTGAATTGTTGATGATTGTTGTGCTGCCATCTTAAGTGTCGTTGATCGTTCTGATTTGTTATCAGTTGTGCAGTATTTATATTACATTCAGGTATTGGCGTAGATGCTACCAAATGGGGTTGTTTTGTGTAGCGTTCCTGTGTGGTTAGACCTGCATTAGGATTGCTTTGTATGTACCTGTTTTTATGCCTTGGTGACTGGTGCGGTAGGTTGTGGCAGGTTGAAGTCAGTGATCTTCGCCTTTTTGCTTTTGGTGTGCTCTTGTTGACCTTGCGCGTTTATTTTTGTGTGTTTTATGGCTACGTGTTTGTTCCCTGTACCTGGGAATTGGTTTTGCCGTTTGTAGATCAGCTTTAAAGGTTCAAATATCTCGTCGGAGCTGGTACGTACATACGTCCTATTTTATATGTAGAGAACTAAATCTACAAAAAAAAATTAAAAATAGATGTGCAAAGAATTCGCAATGGTTTTTTCTTTCGACTATTGGAGAATATTGCGACTATAACATATGTAAAATTTAGCCCGGGTGTCCGGGGATGTATGTAACTTTTTTGTCCCTAAAGTTAAAAATATAGAGAAAAAATACCTTTTCTTCTTAATAGCGGAATGTTAAATATATTGAAAATACTCTAATTGCGAAAGAATTACTATTAAAAAATTTTACTTTCCTTCGAGCTTAGAATCCATCAAAAAATTATATAAAAGTGTTCACTTAAAAGAAATATGAAGCTTATTATTCAACAAGAATTTTGCTAATTAATCAATGCATTTTACGGCCACTCCTGCCTTCTTACTTCAATTACTCAATATATATGAGCAAAAATATAAAAAAAAAGCAAAAATCCCGTTATTTTGTTTGTTTTCTTTCATTTCTCATTACACTTTTCTTGGAATAAGAACTTTGTTTTTGTCCAGCTAGCTTGTTCTACACGAAACACTGTGCGGCGAGGTGTTTTGGTAGCGTGCTCTGCTTGTCACACTGAATCTTCTGCGTCCCGGGCAAAGCAACATAAAAAATTAAGAAAAGTGTTAAATTAAAAATGTACTTAATTATTGTTATATCGCTCGTATAAAGGGTATATGTTTTAGGCAAACATCGATAAAAGCGGAACGTGGCCAGATAGGTTAATCAGTTCTTGGGACGCATTTTGCCAACAATATATATTGTTACAACAATATACACATAAAAATAAATAACAAAAAATTTATGTAAGGCGCGAGAACCTTCGAAGAGATTTTAGGCCGAGTTTCTCTTCCAATTTGCGTCGTGCTCCTTTTTAATTTTTCCTACAAATTGGCGGGACGGGACCTACTCGTTTTATGCCGACTCCGAACGGCATCTGCAAGGCAGATGAGTTTTTCACTGAGAGCTTTTCATGGCAGAAATACCCAGGAGTGCTTGCCAAACACTGCCGAGGGAATATATACATATATATACATAACTAATTAAAATCAGCGGTCAAAAAGATAATTTATGAAGAAAGAAGTAATTTCACTATTTTTACAATGTGCTGGAAAAAATATTTCTTCCAGTTTTGAAACCACGTAGTAAGTGTTCGAGCCTGGCGGGCACATCTTCAACTCATTTAAGTGATATCTACGCTCTAATAAACATACTTATCAAATACATACATATGTACATACAAGTATTTCAATATACTTTTTGACAAAATATATAATTTCTTAACAAAAACAAAGAACACAAAACACAAATTATGCTTGTACTAGTACTTACTTTTTACAGGTCTGCTCAATATATGTACATATGTATGTAAACAAAGTTTGGAACGTATGTATGTAGATTTATACTGCTTTGAAATGAAACATAACACAGCAACTTTCCTTGTGGATGATTATTTTGAAATGCTTCACAGGTATAAATAATTAAAAATTAATTAACTTCAAAAGCACATTATTATCTTTGACGGATAACACAGAAAAACGTCCTTTAAGTGGATTCAGTAGATTAAAATTGATTTGTAAACACAAAATAATTTTGGTTTTTCGTTTTGCTAACATTCAGTGCAATGCTGTTGGACGACTTCGCTCATTTGTAAACACAATGATGTCATAGTTTCTCAAAAATATAAATAATCGAAGATGTCTGTAGAGTTATAATCGACAAGCGCGTATCTACCCTATAGGAATAATCTAAACGAGCGAGCGTAAATTTTTGTTCAAAGAGATAGACTGCTCCATAGTGGAAAAATTGGCTTGGTATCCAAGCTACCCTTTTATGCTCAGCAACTCAGTCCGGTTTTGGTATAAAAGAATGAACATAGATGTAGACTTCCATATATCAAGATTATTAGCATCGAAAAGGAGTTTAGTTGAGCCGTGTACGCCCGTAAACACGATAACAAACATTGAGATGTCTTTATTAAAGTTGACACACAACGTGTTATCGACGTACTTTCGCTTTGTTATTAACGTTTTATTTGTAAGTACTTGATTTGTTATCGACAGGTTATCGGGTTGTTATTAAAGTGTTATAGGCATTTATCGATAAATTCTCGGATAACTTGTCGATAGTACACCGATAACACGCCGATATATCTTTATTAAAGTTGACACGGCGTGTTATCGACGTACTTTCGATTTGTTATTGAGGTATTATTTGTAAGTAATCGATTTGTTATCGGCAGCTTATCGGGTTGTTATTTAAGCGTTATAGGCGTACTATCGATAAATTATCGGATAACTTGTCGATATAACACCGATAACACGCCGAGATATCTTTATTAAAAATGGTACACAGCGTGTTATCGACGTACTTTCGCTTTGTTATTGAGGTATTATTTGTAAGTAATCGATTTGTTATCGGCAGGTTATCGGGTTGTTATTTAAATGTTATAGGCATATTATCGATAAATTCTCGGATAACTTGTCGATAGAACACCGATAAAAACAAATATCATTCGATAACAAACCACGAACTCGTAGCTAAAATATCGCTAATGCGCCTATAATCAATATGGATCCCATGTCGATGACAAATCGATAACCCGGCCAAAATGGTTTACATTTATAACAAATCAATACATCGTCAAACCAACCTATATCCCGCCCATAATCCGTAGATAAGAAACTGGTACCAAAACGATAACACTTCGATAACTCGTCGTTAAAAACCGACAGTAAACGGATAATGCTTCGATACCAAAATGACAACTCGTCGACAACAAATCAATAACATACCCATAGCCCGCCGATAACACTTCGATAGCAAATCCATAACGAAGCGATAGAGATCCGATAAAGGTTGTTTTCGATAGCGAACCGATACACTTTCGATAAAAAGTGACCCCGATATGGTTTCGTAAAAGTTCCAAAGTAATTCCGAAATAATTCGTAAAAGTTCCTGAAGTAGGCCTCCGATATCCTCGCAGATATGCGAACTGGTTCTGGAGTAGTACCTATATTATTACGTAAGATACCAATTTTTATACGGAATCGTACCAAAGCCATTCTAGGAAGGGATCCCAACAAATCCCATACCAATACGAAATTATTCCGTAAGGATCCTCAACGGATCTTTTATGGGTACAGAGAGCATCCTCAAGGAATGATGAAGAAACCCGATAAATAATGTCGAGTATCTTTAGAAAATAAGCATGAAAATTTTAAAAACTCGTGAGGTAATAATTTCTTCATTTTCCAATTTTCCAGTTCTAAATTTTTTAATAGCCTGTTTAGTACATTTTAATTTACAATTGTATAATTTTGATCAATGTACAAAACAATATATGCACAACACACCAAACAACACGCCAAAACAGTTTATTATTTTGCAATTTTTGGATCATGGATTGTACAAAACTGTAGAAATTGATTGAAACGTTTATTAATAAAAGGGCATGTGTCCACATTTTAAAATTGTTCAGCAGGTACAATAAACTGCCATTAAATGATAATAATCGTGGAAATGTTGCAATGAATAGGTGAATGAAAGCGACCTAATATAAAGGAAGTAAAAAGATTTTTCATGTCTGATCGTGAGCAGTCTATATGATTTTACGTATCGTGAAAATCTTGGCTGAAGCCGCGCTGAGAAGGTCAACTTTGTTTTTTTTTGCAATAATTGATTTGGAACTGCTCATATGTTTTTTTCTTATAACAAAGATAAATGAGAAAAATCTCCCAGTCTTTAATGAATACCCGTTTTCAAATAATATTTATGACGTTATAGCAGTTAGGAGCCAGCAAACCTTCAGAGTCAAAAATTAATCAAAAAGGAGCCCTAGATCGGATCGTTTACGCTCATTGAGCTCATTTAGGAGTCAGATATGAAAGCAATTTCGTTCTTGCGATGGTCGTCCGATATGCGCCTTATTTTTTATATGACCCTATTTTTATATATTGTGACGTATATTAGCATCAATAATTGTCTCACATCCCTAAGGTTATTAAATAAAGGCACAACAACAGAAACATTAAGCAAGCTATATAAACACATTAATCATCATTTACCCACATACACACAAGGCAACGAAGAGATAACTCACATACAGGTATAGTCATCGGTCGAAGTAGTACTCCCGTTTACACGCGCATATGGCTATCCGAGAGGCTATAAACGTGTATCTGTAGTTTATAGCTGGTAGCGTATAGCTGGCAACCAAGTAGAAAATTCTAGCAGAGGAAACGTCTTGACAGTTGGGCAGAGAGTTTAAAAGCAGCAGAAGCTGAGGCATGACTAATCAGTTTGATTTAAGACCATTTTGCATTATTGAATATTGGAGTTATTTATTCAACAATTTAGAGATACGAACGTTAGTAGAAGGTGTAAAATAAGCGGAGTTTCACTAAATTCGTTACAATATGATACTAGCCGGCAGAAGGTGTACTGCCTTCCCTCTATCACACTCTATATCATCGAATGGGCTGCAACTTTACTACTTTTTCTGCCACTTTATTTTTTGTTCATCTCCTTCTTATTGCCTTTATCTCCACTCCATTCTCATTGTAATGCTCCCTCTCACTCCCAAGCCCTTTCCCACTCTTCCACTCTCTATCTTTTCCATCTAAATTACTTCATAGTTATATGGAATTTATATACATACCAAATATTGGATACTAAAAAAAATACAGAGGCATTAGGAATGAAATGTTTGTTTCATACACACTCTCACTCCTGATCCCACTTCCTCTAACTCTTCCACCAATTTATCTCATATATGGAATCTATATACCAAATACTGAAGCGGTCGTATCTCAGACTTTTTGTGTTCGTCAGTGTTTTGCAAGCACTCCGAGTGTATTTCTGCCATGAAAAGCTCTTAGTGAAAAACTCATCTGCCTTGCAGATGCCGGTCTGAGTCGGCATAAAACAAGTAGGTCCGGTTCCGGCAATTTGTAGGAAAAACTGAAAATGAGCACGACGGAAATTGGAAGAGAAACTCGGCCTAAAATCTCTTCGGAGGTTATCGCGCCTTATATTTATTTATTTAATTGAGATAAAAATTGACAAAAGAGATATGAACTAAATTTAGTTTCATCTCTTTTCACAATTCGTTAACTATACCATAGAAGACACATGAGTCTATATTTTAGTTTCCCAATTACAGCCTGATTCTAATGTGGTAACAACTTTCTTCACCACTGCAACTTTCTTAATGTGGTAACTTTTGTACCCTCTTGGTATTCTGCCCACGAAAGTAGCAGGATAATTGTTTACCCACTAAAATAGGTGGTAACATCGATGTAACCACACAAAAGCTGTTGTTTAGAAAAAGGCAATACTGAAAAATAAAGAATTGTGAGCGCAAATAAGTAAACATAATAGTAAAAAAGTGTTGCCTATTGCTATACATATTTGTTTCCATGTACTTTCAAAGTATATATTACAATATAGATATGTAAAAACGTATGCATGTGTGCACATATGTATATACACATCGTCCCGTTTATTCGTTAAAATCGTATCTACGAGTGACACATTTTCGGTAAAGGCATGGCGGAACCATACACGGTGGCTGCATGATGACATACATACAAACATAAATAAAAATTCCATGTACTTCGTTTTTGTAAATTCGATGGACAAATGTCCAAATCGTACTGCGCCGGAAGTTGATGTATCAAATTAAATAAAAAAGTTTATAGTCAGCTGTCCCATGCTTCCACCTTGTATCGTTCCGCCCTGGGTAAAGCGCAGAAACCCAACTTTTAAATTTCACCACAGACACTGGTGAGTTTTTCGGTGATGACAGCGTTACCACTTTGGCCAGAATCGCGAATAAAACAAGTGGTAACGATTTTAATGTTCTGGGTACTATTTTACCGGTAACGCTAAGAATGTCGTTTGCGAATTGTAAAAAAGCAAATAATTTCAGTTGAATTCAAAGATTTTTTTACAACAAAATATTTTTTTCAGTTATAACTTTTTCAGTCGGTCTCCCGAGATACGACAGAATGTATAAGATACGTCCTTGTTAATAAAACTTTTAAGTTACGACCTTTCTTTTAGGATAGGTCGATATAAAGAATTTAATTATAGAATCCACATATGCAACAAATATGGTATACTCCTTCAAATATTTACGGAGATATAGCGAAATTAAATATGTGTTTCAGTCGCAATCTCATTCCTCTACCACTCGCGCTTCCACTCCCAAGCCCTCTACCTCTTCCACCTGCTTAACATTATACATATGTACATAGAATTTATATATCAAATATTATATACCCTCTTAAGATAATTACATACATAGATACGCGAATTTTAGTTTTTGTTTCACTCCTTCTCATATTTTCATTCTCTTTTGCACATCCGACCTCACTCCTCTTTTCACTCTTTTTACCTTTTTTAAGAATATTAGCAGTTCTATGCATCACTATGCTGCTAGTAAATAAATGCACAACAGCAAAGTATGCAGCCGCACCTATATGTAAACCGCTAAGCTAACAGCAAAGAGAATATTTCACATACATACATATATGTAGTCGGCAGCTAAGAGCAGAAGTTGTTACTCGCTTATACACGCATATAACTAGAAGAGAAACGTAAATACCAGATACATAAAGGAGACATAAATAAGCAGCTGTTCGCGAAAAGTCTAAACCTTAGGAGAAATGGGTGAATGAGGTATCCGAGAGTATAAAAGCAGGGCAAGCTGAGGAATTAAGAATCAGTTTGATTTAAACACGCTATCAGTGAAGTACGCGATAATTGTAATTGTGAATTTTGTAAATAAAGACCATTTTGCCATTATGAATATTGGAGTTATTTATTCGATGGTTCAGCGATCCGAACGTTACCAGAATGTGCAAAATAAGCAGGAGTTTCCCAAAATTCGTTATAATCTAATATATACTGAATATATAGCAAGTTTTAGATTTTTGTGGCACTCCCACTCGTTCCTACCTCCACTTTGAATTTCATTGCTAACTACTCCCTCCACCACTTAATTTTTTTATATATGGAATTTCTATACCAATATTTGCTATCTGCTTCAAATAATACGGTAACTGACGTACAGAGGCGAAGAGTTGGTATAAGATCAAGCAGCAAAAAAAGTGGGTCTTGCAGTAAATGTGGACAAGACGAAGTACTTGCTGTCATCGTGGCCTTTGTAGCCACGTCACTGTTGACGGATATAAATTGGAGACTGTGAAGGATTTCGTCTATTTGGGAAGCAGAATTAAAAGCAAAAACAATGCCGGCCTAGAAATCAAACGGAGAATAACTCTTGCCAACAAGTGCTTCATTAAGCAATTTAAACGTAAAGTCTCGACGAACAAAATTCTCGCTCTACAATTCACTCATCATAACTGTACTGATGTATGGCTCGGAATAATGGAAGGTGTCGAGAGAAGATGAGATGGTTCTTGCAGTATTCGAGAGAAAAGTTCTTCGGAGGATTTATAGTCCTATCCGTGATGTCGACGGCGAGTATCGAAGGAGGTATAATGATGAGCTATATGAGCTTTTCGCAGATATGACAATAGTGCAGCGAATAAAAACAGAAAGCTTCGCTAGCTGGGTCATGTTATGAGGAGAGAGAAGACCTTCACTGAGTTTGCTGAGACAGTTGGAGGAAGCTTTGACCTTGCTTGGTGCTCCCAATTGGCGACTGTTATCGCAGAACAGGGTTAGCTGACCTCACTGACTCAACGTACTTCATTTTTATATAAAACTTCAAGAAGAGCAGTATGTTGAATTTAGGCGGGATTTACAAATTGCGTCCGGACACATTTTTTGCTTGTATTTTACACCTTCTATTCTGATTCCGTACAAAAAATGTGAACAAACAATCTTAAGACACAAACATGTCTTAAGACACGAACAATCATTTCGTCCAATCATCACTTGTAAACAATCAGCTTTTCATACGTACATATGCATTGAAAAGTTCAACTAAAAGATATTAGGCATTAATACTATTTAGTTTTCAACTCGACCCAAATAAATCTTTAAAATAAAAAATGTAGTAGGAGGTAAGAGCGGAGCAAAATACTCCGATTGAAATAAAGTCTGAACACTGCGTCAGCAATAAAACATGTTGTCAAAAGCGTGACGTCACGTCGAGATATTTATTTCCCAGCCAACTATGATTTTTTTGCTCTGTCATTTTTTAATGCGGGATCTGTTTATTGGTTCATGTAGGTAAATAACCACGAACGAGATACAACTGTTCCAGAAGGCATGTTCGAGAAAAATCTAGACCTTAGGAGAAATTGGTGAACGAGGCTAACAGAGAATATAAAAGCAGCGCGGTGCAAGCGGCAATCAATCAGTTTGATTTTAACACGCTTTTAGTGAAGCACACGAGTAATTAATTTGTGAAGTACTATTCATAAAGTAGCACATTTAGCTATACTGAATATTTGAGTTCGACAGTTCAGCGATTCGAACGTTAGCAGAAGGAATTTGGGAATTTCCCCAAAATTCGTAACAATTGGTGTCAGAAGAGGAATTTTTGAATAAATTCCAGAGGACAAGGACATGGCCAAGTTGAGTGAATTGAAGATTCAGCAACTGAAAAATTAGTTGGAAGCCCGTGGATTGAATACTACGTGCAATAAATCCGAACTACAATCAGGACTAAGGGAAGCTATGGAATCGGAAGGAATCGACGTTGATGAACACATTTTTCATCCTGATGTGGAAGAGTCAGCAATTAAAATGGAGGAGAAGATACAGACTACGAATCCATTGGCAAGTGTAGACACTAACGCGATACTAGCCGCGCTGAACCAAATGTCGTCACAAATATCAACCAGCTCGTAGTTTAGGAGACACGGTAACATCCAAGATGGAAATACAACTGGATAAACAGAAGACATATATGGCATTCAAATTGAAAGCACAGGAGAAGCGCTTATAATTGCAGGTGGCACAAATGTCTTCACAGATAGAAGCACAGGAAGCAAGGGTATCATCCAAACTTGAAGCGCAGGATGCAAAAATCGCGCAATTTCAGGCAGAAGTCGATGATTTAAAAGGTGGGAGGGACGAAACAAATTAAATGGGGTCACACTGAAATGACAGTCCTTGGTCGGGAAAAATCCCGAGTCGCTCCGGTACATAGAACCGACTGCCTTGGGAAGCGGATTAAAAAGGTCGTATGGAGCAGTTAAAACTTAATCGCCCAGCTGTTCCAGCGAGCAATCCGAATGTACAAACTCCATCTTTTGACGGATCTGTTCCTTCCAGGTATTTAAGCTTCAATTTGAGAAGACGTCAGCAGTGAACAACTGGAATGCTGAAGATAAGGTTGTTGCACTGTTCGTGGCATTGAAGGGGCTGCAGATGAAATCTTACAGACTATTCCAAAGTACGAACGGAACAGTTATGAAGCATTGGTGGCCGCTACAAAAAGCAAACGAGACTTTGCAGGAGTTTGCGTCCGATGTCGAATGGCTGGCCCATATAGCAAATGCGGACGCACCCGTGAAATACACCGAGTGGATGAAAATCCAGAGCTTTATAAATGGCATACGGGACGTGGAAACGAAGCGAGCTACATACGCAAACCCAAAGCCAACATTTGTTGAAACGGTATCCCATGCACTGACTCAGGAAACTGCCTCACTTTTGAGTAAACCAGCATACAATGCCCATCGTGTGGAAGTAGAAAGACCCGAGTGGGTAGACACAATTTTGGAAGCATTGAAGGGAACGCAGAGAAGAATAATGATGCAGTCAAATGCTTTAAGTGTGGAAAGTCAGGGCACATTGTACGTTATTGCAGCACCAACACTGATAGTTCCAACAGTGTGGATGGTCGTGAACGCAGAATTGAAGGAGGTGAGCAGATCTCCAAGTCCACTCAATCGTTAAACTAAAGCCAGTCAGCCGCAAGGGGCCACAGCTAGCTCCGGTTCTATACACCGGAGCGACTCGGGATTTTCCCGACCAAGGGATGTCATTTCAGTTAACCCCATTTAATTTGTTGCGTCCCTCCCCCACAGCTGGCTCCTGCAATTGAATGCCGCATAATCTCTATCTCGCAAATTTGAAGAAGGTCGAGCAATCGAAAGGAACGTGTACTGACTGTAGATACTGGCGCATTTCAATTCATCATTCGATCGGATTTATTCAACAAAAGTATAAGACCATTGCATGGAGCAAGATTGCGTACAGCCCCTGGAGGACACCAACGTAATGGGAGAAGTAGCATTTGAAGCGCAATTGGGAACGTCAAGTTACTACACAATTTATAGTGGCAGGGATTGTTGATGAAATTATAATTGGAGTGGACTTCTTAATCGACCAAGGCATCAATATTGAAATGCAAAGAATGCGATATAAGAACATGGATGTGCCACTTAATTTCGGCTACGAGAAAGGCTACAGCAGTAAACTGGTGGTGGAAAATCAGCAAATACCAGGAAATTCGGAGGCAGTCATCTGGGTAAAGGTTGATGGAGATTTTGGGACAAAGAAATTGTTGGTTGTCGAAGCAGCAAACAAATCGACATCGAACTTACTTGTAGGAAAAACCCTGGCTATTGCAAAACAGGATGGACGTATTCCGGTAAGACTACTTAATGAGTTTAAGTCACCCCTGAAACTGACCAAAGGAACTATCTTGGGAAGATGCCACAAGAGGCTGAAGTAGTAATTAATTATGAACAGCTCCAGGAAAACGTTTCAACTAGCAAGATTGATCATTCATTAGACATCACGACATGGACGGAGGGGCTAGAGGAAGACTATCAGAGTAAGGCAAAGCAACTGTTCCTACAGTACGCAAACATATTTGACCAGGATGGTTCAGGCCGCACCAACGTTGTGAAACATCAAATTGACACTGGAGATGCGAGGCCGATCCGTCAAGCTCCTCGTAGCATTCCACTGGTCAAGCGGAAGTTGTGAATCAAAGATACAAATACATGAAATGAGCGACAGCGGCGTAATCGAACCATCAGCTAGTCCATGGAGCTCACCGGTGGTAGTTGTACACAAAATTATGGAAAAATGAGCAGACTATCGGAAGTTAAATGATGTACGAAAAAGGATAGCTACCCATTGCCAAGAATTGGCGACACTCTGGATTCGCTATCTGGTACAAAATGGGTTTCCACACTGCACTTGAAAAGCGGCTACTGGCAAGTGGATGGAGGAAGACAAGGGAAAAGAGCCTTCAGTGTAGGATATGGTTGTTGTTGTTGTTGTTGTAGCGATAAGGTTGCTACCCGAAGGCTTTGGGGAGTGTTATCGATGTGATGGTCCTTTGCCGGATACAAATCCGGTACGCTCCGACCATCTCGGGAACGATTTACGTGGCCACATTAAACCTTCAGGCCATTCCCTCCCTCCCTACCCCCAAGTTCCATGAGGAGCTTGGGGTCGCCAGAGCCTCGTCTGTTAGTGAAACAGGATTCGCCGCAGATAGGTGAGGTTGACAATTGGGTTTGGAGAAGCTATATATTGCGCTGGCAACCTGAAGGGTTGCGCTACACAGCCCCTTGACTCTGGTATTTTAGTCGGCTCTTACAACAGGCATACCTACCGCGGGTATATTCTGATCCCCTAACCCGCTGGGGTGTAGGATATGGTCTTTGGGAGTTTAAGGTAACGCCCTTTGAACTATATAATGCTCCAACTACTTTTGAGAGACTTATGGATCAGGCACTGAAAGCACTACATTGGAAAACAAGCTTGGTGTACCTAGACGACATCATCGTATTGGAAGAGGTTTTCCAAAGAATATCTGGTGCTCGTCTGAAACTATGTCCAAAAAAGTGCTCACTATTTAAAAAGGAAGTAAGTTATTCGGGCCATTAAGTAACGACAGAGGGCATCTGCACTGCGAACGAAAAGATAGAAGCTGTAAAGGATTGACCGAAGCTACAGAACCTGCATGAACTAAGCGCAACCTCACCTGTCCGTGGCGAATCCTGTTTCATTGACAGCCGAGGCGCTGGCGACCCCAAAATCCTTAGGAGCAACACTCCCCGAAGCCCGAGGAGTTCCGTAACTGGCTCCTGCAGTTCCGTAATCCAAAAGGGCAATTGGCTCGGTGGATCGAGCGGCTACAAAGCTATGACTTTTCCATTGACCATCGAAAAGGTAGTACCCATGGAAAAAAAGACATCATAGATGTCCGGCTTATGACTATAACATGTACGGATTAGTGTGACATGGATATGTTATGTATGTAAGGGCTCGAACGAAACGAAGGACCAAATAGAGAGATGTTAGCAGACATTCAGGGGGCTGTGTAGTGCAACCCTTCAGGTTGCCAGCGCAATATATGGCTTCTCCAAACCCAATTTTCAACCTCACCTATCCGCGGCGAATCCTGTTTCACTAACAGACGAGGCTCTGGCGACCCCAAGCTCCTGATGGAACTTGGAGGTGGGGAGGGAGGGATAGCCTAAAGGTTTAATGTGGCCATATAAATCATTCCCGAGATGGTCGGGCTAGCACCTTAATGGTGCTGTGTTACCGGAGCGTACCGGATCTGTATCCGGCAAAGGACCATCACATCGATAACACTCCCCAAAGTTTACAATTGATATATATCCGGTTGTCTGCATCGAATGTAGGAGAGTGAGGACGTTCTCAGTGAGCTACATAACGGTCCAAGCGGGGGTCATCTTGGAATAACGAAGGCACTCGAAAAATTAAGCAGAGATTCTATTGGGTTGGTTGCCGTCAGTAGGTCACTGAGTGGGTTGCCAACTGCGAGATTTGCAGCAGAGCAAAAGGGCCCAGAGCACAAAGTCATGGCCAGATGAGGCAGTATATTTCAGGTGCACCATTTCTGCCTTGGTCAGAATGTAACTACATTGGTACTATACCTTGCACCCAAATTGTTTGTATACACTTCTGCTAATGTTTCCGCTTCTTGATTTGAGATTTAGTATACCTCTGGCCTTACTTAGCTGAAATAATCCAGTATGTATTTTTCCGCACAAGAGATATAATGCTTCATCCGACAAGTTCGGCATCGCTTCCCAAGGCCGTCGGTTCTATGTACCGAAGCGACTCGGGATTTTTCCCGACCAAGGACTGCCATTTCAGTGTAACCCCATTTAATTTGTTGCGTCCCTCCCACAAATTGTCATCCTCCCAGCAGCTCCTTGCAGCGGGACTGCTCCATATTCTCTTTCTCCGGGAAGGTGTCGAACCCAATCCGGGTCCGTCTCCTGACCCCGGTCCTGAGAAATGGTTTTGCTGCATCTGCCGGAAAAGAATCTTTTTAGGACGGTCATACTCTTGTCAGTGTGTCTCGTGTAAGGGATGGTTGCATCGGACAGGTTGTTCTGGGCTAGACCCCAAAACCAGACGTCCACGTAACTTCTATAAATCTTTTGTAGCTCCATGCTGTTCACGTCCTAGGACGTCCCGTTGTCTGCACCTTAGCGCCCCCCCCCGCTTCCTTCCAGCAGCCCCCCTGCTCAGCAAGCCACAACAAGTACTCGCTGTTACTCGCGCCCCACGGCGCCACCAACTCACACGGCTGCTCCCACTCATACCTACAATCTCCGTAGTAGAGTCGGGAGCAATGCCGAGCATCAGCCCCTGCCCCCGTCTTCTTCCCCCCTCTTTTCCGGCAGCAATTGTGTAGGTCAGGGAAACAGACTCTTAGTCCCTACCTCCCTTTGCACCGTTTGCCAGCACAGAATATATACGTTTGCGACATCCGCCAAATGCAGCTCTTGCCATGGACGGTGCCACTTTCCTAGATGTTCTGGTCTCCGCGACGGTAAACCCCCGACGGGTTTCATTGCGCCATGTTGCCAGGCCACATACCCAAATACAGCGGGTACCCCAATGCCTACCCAAGGACGTCTAGTCCCAGGGCCACAACAGCAATCGCTTTCTGGCCTTTCACAACCCAGGCGTAGTCACCCGTCACTTACTCCCAGAGTGATGACGTCCCCCCTATGCACTTCAGAATTCTGCAGTTAAACTGTAATGGGAAGATCACGGAGATATTCGACTTCATGAAGCGGCACAACGATTCAAGAGACTAAACCCACAGCAAGATCTGCATTGCAGACCTGTTCTGGGTATAATGTCCACAGAAAAGATCGCGAGAGCGGAAATGGAGGCGGCCTCGCGTTTATCATACACCACACTGTGCAATATCATATATTTGATCCCGACATCGACCGCAGGGACAGTGTCTTCGAAAGTGAGAAGAATATAAATCTTTTACAGACAACCTCTTTGCTGCCCTCCCTATCCCGACTGATGCCCGCCAAGGGGAGCGTGCCTTCCGCAAGGTCATTGAATCCGCCTCGGCACGTTTCATTCCCGCCGGGAGAATTCCCGAAATCCGGCCCACTTCCCGGCGGAGGCCGCAAACTTAGCGAGAGAACGTGACCTTATAAGGCAACTTGATCCAGGCGACCTCCAAATAAGGGATATAAACCAACGCATCAGATTGCTTGTGGATGAACACAAGCGGGCGAAATGGGAGGAGCACCTAAGAGGTTGTAACCTCTCTACCGGTGTGGGTAAACTTTGGTCCACCGTAAAGTCCCTATCGAATCCGACTAAGCACAAAGACAAAGTTTCCATCGCCTTTGGCGACAAAGTGCTGTCGGATGCGAAAAAATGCGCGAGCGCTTTCTGCCGACAATATATAATGCATTCTTCGATCGACAAAGATAGACGGAGGGCCAACAGATACGCACATAAACACAAATTCAGCGCGTCACCAATCACCATCACCGCTAAAGAGGTTGAGGACGCCATTGGTCGCGCTAAACCATCCAAAGCAGTGGGCCCAGACGGCATAGCCATGTCGATACTTAAAAGCCTAGGGAAAGAGGGTTTCAAATATTTAGCGCAGGTCTTCAACCTGTCTCTTTCTACTTTTGTCATACCCGAGAAATGGAAAATGGCCAAGGTGGTCCCGCTACTAAAGCCTGGTAAACCAGCTAACATAGGAGAGTCGTATCGTCCGATATCTCTCCTATCGCCAGTGGCAAAGACGCTCGAAGCCATTTTGCTCCCTTATTTCCAAGCAAATTTGCAGCTATCCTCTCATCAGCATGGCTTCAGAAAACTCCATAGCACTACCTCCGCGCTAAATGCCATTAGCACCCAGATAAATTGCGGTTTAAATCAAAACCCCCACCATAGAACAGTACTCGTAGCGCTAAACCTATCAAAAGCTTTTGATACGGTCAACCATGGCTCGTTACTGCAAGACCTGGAAGGGTCTACCCTTCCCCCATGTATAAAAGGTGGACCGCAACTTATCTGGGTGGTCGGCAGGCATCGGTGCAATTTAGAAACGAAACCATCAAAACCAAGGAGAATTAAACAAGGGGTGCCACAGGGTGGTGTCCTATCCCCACCTTTGTTTAATTTCTACATATCTAAGCTACCTTCACCACCGGAAGGAGTCACAATCGTTTCCTACACCGATGACTGCACAGTAATGGCCACAGGCCCAGGCCCACAGATCGATGAGCTATGCAATAAAATAAACGGCTACCTCCCTGATCTCTCCAGTTTTTTCGCCTCGCGAAACATGGCATTATCACCGACTAAATCTTCCGCGACCTTATTTACAACATGGACGTCCCAAATGTCGACCATTTTGAACATCCACGTCGATGGCTCTACGCTACCGACTGTCCTACACCCCAAAATCTTGGGTGTGACGTTTGATCAGGATCTACATTTCGGTGAGCATGCAGCCGCAATTGTTCCGAGAATTCAGAGCCGTAACAAAATTCTCAAATCCCTTGCTGGCAGTACCTGGGGAAAAGATAAAGAAACGCTCATGACTACATACAAAGCAATTAGCCAGCCGATTACGTGCTACGCGTCACCCATATGGTCGCCAAGCCTAAAAATTACCCACTGGAAGAAGCTACAGGCCTGCGAAAATACTGCTCTCAGAATTGCCACGGGCTGTCTTCTTATGTCCCCAGAACACCATCTGCATAATGAGGCGAGAATACTCCCCATCAGGGAGAGAAACGAGATGCTGACCAAACAGTTCCTGTTAAATACCCAGAGACCTGGGCATCCCAACAGACATCTGATTGATGAGCCAGCACCGCCTAGCGGCTTAAGGAGTCATCTCCGTAAGCATTTTGAGGAAATACGGCACCTGAGAACCCAGCTGGTCGCCAAGCCTAAAAATTACCCACTGGAAGAAGCTACAGGCCTGCCAAAATACTGCTCTCAGAATTGCCACGGGCTGTCTTCTTATGTCCCCAGAACACCATCTGCATAATGAGGCGAGAATACTCCCCATCAGGGAGAGAAACGAGATGCTGACCAAACAGTTCCTGTTAAATACCCAGAGACCTGGGCATCCCAACAGACATCTGATTGATGAGCCAGCACCGCCTAGCGGCTTAAGGAGTCATCTCCGTAAGCATTTTGAGGAAATACGGCACCTGAGAACCCAGCTGTATGAAGCGAAAAAACACAAGCAGGTCCTTGGTGAACTCCACAAACAGGCGTCGGACCTTTATGCCGGGAGTCGCCCGGTGAAACCAGTACTCAAAGAAAATTATCCACAACTCGCGGAAGAGGAACGCATACTCCCCAGGGAAACGCGTCTCACTATGGCTCAACTTCGTTCTGGATACTGTAACAGGTTAAACTCTTACCTATCCAGAATCAACCCCGACATACAAAATATATGCCCCCTTGCAATGTGTCACCACATGACACCAACCATCTCTTTAATTGTAATGTGGAACCAACGCCTCTAACACCCCTTTCCTTACGGTCCTCCCCTGTTGAAACAGCAAGTTTCCTTGGACTCCCGTTAGAGGATATTGATGACAATTTGTGATCGGTCGCGGCTGTTAAGTGGGGCGAAGCACTGCTACAACAACAACGCCCCCACACGTATGGTAGGAAGCTGTCACAGTTCGCCGGATATCTCAATCGTGAGCGCAGAACTCGTAAACTGCGTCAACTGGCAGCCGATGGTAACATTGGCATCCGACCACCTGCCAATACTTATTTCGTTCGAGCGTACCACCGACTTCATCGTTACAGAAAAACGCACTTTCATAAACTTTAAAGAAGGAAAGTGGGACGAATACAAATCTTTTACAGACAACCTCTTTGCTGCCCTCCCTATCCCACCAAGGGGAGCGTGCTTTCCGCAAAGTCATTGAATCCTCCTCGGCACGTTTCATTCCCGCCGCGAGAATTCCCGAAATTCGGCCCCACTTCCCGGCGGAGGACGCAAATTTAGCGAGAGAACGTGACCTTATCAGACAGCTCGACCCAGGCGATCCCCAAATATGGAATATAAACCAACGTATCAGATTGCTTGTGGATGAACACAAGCGGGCGAAATGGGAGGAGCACCTAAGAGGTTGTAACCTCTCTGCCGGTGTGGGTAAACTTTGGTCCACCGTAAAGTCCCTATCGAATCCGTCTAAGCACATTGACAAAGTTTCCATCGCCTTCGGCGATAAAGTGCTGTCGGATTCGACCAAATGCGCGAGCGCTTTCTGCCGTCAATATGTAATGCATTCTACGGTCGACAAAGATAGACGGAGGGCCAACAGACACGCACATAAACATAAATTCAGCGCGTCACCAATTACCATCATCGTCAGAGAGGTTGAAGATGCCATTGGTCACGCTAAACCATCCAAAGCAGTGGTCCCAGACGGCATAGCCATGCCGATGCTTAAAAGCCTAGGGAAAGAGGGTTTCAAATACTAAGCACATGTCTTCAACCCGTCTCTTTCCACCTTTGTCATACCCGAAAAATGGAAAATGGCCAAGGTGATCCCGCTACTAAAGCCTGGGAAACCAGCTAATATAGTAGAGTCGTATCGTCCGATATCTCTCCTATCGCCAGAAGCAAAGACGCTTGAAGCCATTTTGCTCCCCTACTTCCAAGCAAATTTGCAGCTAGCCTGTCATCAGCATGGCTTCAGAAAACACCATAGCACCACCACCGCGCTAAATGCCATCAGCACCCAGATAAATTGCGATTTAAATCAGTACTCGTAGCGCTAGACCTATCAAAAGCTTTTGATACGGTCAACCATGGCACGTTACTGCAAGACTTGGAAGGGTCTACCCTTCCCCCATGTCTTAAAAGGTGGACCGCAAATTATCTGGGTGGTCGGCAGGTATCGGTGCAATTTAGGAACGAAACATCAAAACCAAGAAGAACTATACAAGGGGTGCCACAGGGTGGTGTCCTATCCCCACTTTTGTTTAATTTCTACATATCTAAGCTACCTTCACCACCAGAAGGAGTCATTATCGTTTCATAGGCTGATGACTACACAATAATGGCCACAGGTCCAGGCCCACAGATCGATGAGCTCTGCAACAGAATAAACGGCTACCTCCCTGATCTTTCCAGTTTTTTCGCTTCGACAAACCTGGCATTATCACCGATTAAATCTTCCGCGACCTTATTTACAACATGGACGTCCCATATATCGACCATTTTGAACATCCACGTCGATGGCACTACGCTACCGACTGTCCTACACCCCAAAATCTTGGGTGTGACGTTTGATCAGGATCTACATTGGTGAGCACGCAGCTGCAATTGTTCCGAAAATCCAGAGCCCTAATAAAATCCTCAAATCCCTTGCGGGCAGTACCTGGGGAAAAGATAAAGAAACGCTGATTACTACATACAAAGCAATTGGCCAGCCGTTTACGTGCTACGCGTCACCCATATGGTCGCCAAGCCTGCCAAAGTACTGCTTTCAGAATCACCACGGGCTGTCTTCTTATGTCCCCAGAACATTATGTAGATAATGAGGCGAGAATACTCCCCATCAGGGAGAGAAATGAGATGCTAACCAAACAGTTCCTGTTGAATACCCAGAAACCTGGGCATCCAAACAGACATCTGATTGAGCCAACACCGCCTAGGGGCTTAAGGACCCCAGCGGGTTAGGGGATCAGAATATACCCGTGGTAGGTATGCCTGTCGTAAGAGGCGACTAAAATACCAGATTCAAGGGGATGTGTTGCGCAACCCTTCAGGTTGCCAGCGCAATATATAGCTTCTCCAAACCCAATTGTCAACCTCACCTATCCGCGGCGAATCTTGTTTCACTAACAGACGAGGTTCTGGCGACCCCAAGCTCCTTATGGAACTTGGAGGTGGGGAGGGGGGAATGGCCTGAAGGTTTAATGTGGCCACATAAATCGTTCCCGAGATGGTCGGGCTAGCACCTTAATGGTGCTGTGGTACCGGAGCGTACCGGATCCGTATCCGGCAAAGGACCATCACATCGATAACACTCCCCAAAGCCTTCGGGGAGTAACCTTTCGCTACAACAACAACAACAACAACAGGGGCTTAAGGAGCCATCTCCGTAAGCATTTTGAGGAAATACGGCACCTGAGAACCCAGCCGTATGAAGCAAAAAAACACAAGCAGGGCCTTGGTGAACTCCACAAACAGGCGTCGGACCTTTACGTCAGGAATTGGCCGGTGAATCCAGTACTCAAAGAAAAGTACCCACAACTTGTGGAAGAGGAACGCATACTCCCCAGAGAAACGCGTGTCACTCTTGCTCAACTTCGTTCCGGATACTGAAACAGGTTAAACTCTTACCTATCCAGAATCAACCCCGACATACAAAATGTATGCCCCGCTTGCAATGTGTCCCCACATGACACCAACCATCTCTTTAATTGTAATGTGGAACCAACGCCTTTAACACCCTGGGGAAAAGATAAAGAAACGCTCATTACTACATACAAAGCAATTGGCCAGCCGTTTTCGTGCTACGCGTCACCCATATGGTCGCCAAGCCTGCCAAAGTACTGCTTTCAGAATCACCACGGGCTGTCTTCTTATGTCCCCAGAACATTATGTAGATAATGAGGCGAGAATACTCCCCATCAGGGAGAGAAATGAGATGCTAACCAAACAGTTCCTGTTGAATACCCAGAAACCTGGGCATCCAAACAGACATCTGATTGAGCCAACACCGCCTAGGGGCTTAAGGACCCCAGCGGGTTAGGGGATCAGAATATACCCGTGGTAGGTATGCCTGTCGTAAGAGGCGACTAAAATACCAGATTCAAGGGGATGTGTAGCGCAACCCTTCAGATTGCCAGCGCAATATATAGCTTCTCCAAACCCAATTGTCAACCTCACCTATCCGCGGGGAATCCTGTTTCACTAACAGACGAGGTTCTGGCGACCCCAAGCTCCTCATGGAACTTGGAGGTGGGGAGGGGGGAATGGCCTGAAGGTTTAATGTGGCCACATAAATCGTTCCCGAGATGGTCGGGCTAGCACCTTAATGGTGCTGTGGTACCGGAGCGTACCGGATCCGTATCCGGCAAAGGACCATCACATCGATAACACTCCCCAAAGCCTTCGGGGAGTAACCTTTCGCTACAACAACAACAACAACAGGGGCTTAAGGAGCCATCTCCGTAAGCATTTTGAGGAAATACGGCACCTGAGAACCCAGCCGTATGAAGCAAAAAAACAAAAGCAGGGCCTTGGTGAACTCCACAAACAGGCGTCGGACCTTTACGTCAGGAATTGGCCGATGAATCCAGTACTCAAAGAAAAGTACCCACAACTTGTGGAAGAGGAACGCATACTCCCCAGAGAAACGCGTGTCACTCTCGCTCAACTTCGTTCCGGATACTGAAACAGGTTAAACTCTTACCTATCCAGAATCAACCCCGACATACAAAATGTATGCCCCGCTTGCAATGTGTCCCCACATGACGCCAACCATTTCTTTAATTGTAATGTGGAACCAACGCCTCCAACACCCCTTTCATTATGGTCCACCCCTGTTGTAACAGCAAGTTTCCTTGGACTCCCGTTAGAGGATATTGATGACAATTTGTGATCGGTAGTGGCTGTTAGGTGGGGCGAAGCACTGCTACAACAACAACAACAACAAACAGCAAGTTTCCTTTGACTTCCGTTAGAGGATATTGATGACAATTTGTGATCGGTCGCAGCTATTAGGTGGGCGAAACATTGCTACAACAACAGCAACAACAACAACAATAACACCAACAATAACAATAACAACAATAACAACAAGTTCGGCAAGAATATTTTATACGGTTGTCTACCATACAAACTGCCTTGAATTCTACTCCGATCGGCCCTTTACGCCGCCGTGGTGTTGTGGTAGCGTGCTACACCTACCACACCGAACATCCTTGGCTCAACTCCCGGGCAAAGCAACATCAAAAATTTAGAAACAAGTTTTTTCAATTAGGTTAAAGTCTTTCGCGACGTCGCCCCGCGGCAGTTATTTGGCATACATTACAAGTGTATTTCTGCCATGAGTAGCTTATAAGCAAAAACTATATTTATTGTGAAAACGTGGTGCGCTTATGCAAAATTTTACGGGTATCAATCAATTCCCTCGATTTTGTTGCTGATGTTAATACGAAAAACACCATTCAATAACTTTAGAAGTGGTGCCGTAGTGACAGGCAGGACCTGGTATGAATATGAATATGAGCTTAGCCCTGAATGGGTGTACGAGACATTAAAAACTATATACATATGGTATACTTACTTATTTTTGTAATGGAGTAACTTGTACGAAAATGACAAAATTCACTTATTCACTTAATTTTTCACTAAATTTTTTCAATAAATTTTTATTGGAATTCGGCTTTAGCAAACATGGATTTCGTTATATACGCAATACGTTCTGCCTCTACCACATCATTCCAAGTGCTGTTGACTGGAGCACTGGAATATATACCAATTCTTAATAAACTCTGAATCTAGAATTTAATGGAACAAATATAAATATGGCTAAGCTTTTTTTTTTATTTTATTTATTTTATAAAACCAAATTTTACGACTATCAACAATTTTTCAACATCCAAAATATGCATACATAAGAATAACTGTCACAAAGAAAATCAACAAAAACAATCCCATATGTACGTATTCCCAGCAAACATTTGAAGTCGTAAAAGTTAAAACGGGCCTCATGATCCAATAACAGGGGGTTAAAGCCGGATTCATTGGTGCCGTATGCCGTATCGCTGTACCCGTATCCCTAACGTAATCAGTGTTTATCGTTACGACGGTAAAGCTGGAGACATTGGTGCTTTATCGGTAACCGTATCGGTAACCTTTTAACAGCTGATTCGACCAACCTTAAGAGAATCAATGCAATCGATTATTGGTGCCGCTAAGTTCGTAACCGTATCGTAGCCAACCAATTGGGTTTTGGTTCACCGTCGTAACGATAAACAGCTGATTACGTTAGGAATACGGATACAGCGATACGACATACGGCACCAATGACTCCGGCTTAAACCAAAACCCAATTGCTTGGCTACGATACGGTTACGACCTTAGCGGCACCAATAATCGATTGCATTGATTCTCATAAGATAGGTCGAATCAGCTGTTATAATGCTACCGATACGGTTACCGATAAAGCACCAATGTCTCCAGCTTAAATCCCTAACTGTGAAAACTGAAAAATGTACACTTATTGAAAACTCATTTGCACACAAAATTTACATTTCAAATTTTCATGAAATTCTGTTAATTATTGTGCACATTATTTTGCTGAATGAGAGCTGAATGTAAAAGTCGTATGTGAGTGAGAAAGTGTTTATGAAACGCCATGGAAAGAAAAAAGTTATTGTACAACAGTGCGTATGAGTCTTGAATGTCACAATAGTGTGCACTAGCTGTCAAGAAAACTCACGAAGTTGTTTGCTGGGAATTTGGCGCTAAATAAAATGTTTTTCTACGTACGAACTACTCTAAATACAATGGAAGTTTTGGCAGGCGCTGTTTCAGTTATTTAAGAGAATGAGTTACGTAGCGTGCAAGCTCTGGCGCTACTTCTTCAATAAAATACGTGGTTTGACAGGCGATGAGGATTCACAAAAGTTCGTCATACAATTGACGCAGTTAGCATATGTGCCTTATATGAAAATTTTACAGTTATGTGTACAAAAAGACGTCATTTGCGATCCCCAATAAAAATTTTTGAATGATAACCGGCAATATAAAAAAAAATTAAAAATTACTCGTGATTCAGACGCATAGCGTCTTTGACATTGGAAAAAAATTATTGTAACGAATTTTTGGGAAAATTCCTCTTATTCCAAACCTGCTAACGTTCGAATCGCTAAACTGTTGAATAAATCACTCCAATATTCAGTATTGCAATATGGTCTTTATTTAGACTACTTGGGAGTAGTACAATTACACTTGAATATCACGTACTTCACAACAGCGTGTTTAAATCAAACTGGGTGCTGATTTTCCAGCTTGAGCTACTTTTATACTCTCCCTTGCTTCGTTCGCATATTTCTCCAAAGATCTAAACGTTTCACCTTCTAGAACTCTGGTATCTCCTGCTTGGTATTGAGTTATATGAGTACATGCAAAGGCGAATCCATACCAGGTGGTGGCACAGCCAATTCGCCGTGCAGAAGAATGTCAAATCAAAACAAAATTTTCATTGATTTCGATTAATTGACATATTGGAGTAGTACAAGCAGTGATGATAATCATGGTACATTTCTACTTTTTTTGGTACATTTCGCTTCCCGAAAGTACGTTGGTACTACATTGACATATTTGGTACATTTTTGTAAAATACAGCATTACAGTTCAAGTCATTTGCAAAGCAGCTTTGAATATACAACAAAATTTAAAATTTTTTATTTTTATTTTTTATTTTGTTGCCGAGCACAATTTGCCATTTGCAATTATGGATCTTTTAAATATGCTTATGGAAAATAGCATAACTGATTCTAAAATTGTGAACAAAATTTGCATCAATAAAATTAAAGCACAGAAAATAATAACTCAAATAACGGGGCCAGAAAATTATAAATCTATAATTGCATTTTGTGAGAAGAATTATTACTCTCTAATAATAGATGAAACTACTGATATATGTATACCAAAAAATTTGGCAGTTTCGATTCGAGTTTTTGATAAAAAAGTGCGTTGATAGATTTTTAGATTTAATACCTTTGACCTATAGTAGCACGGAGGGTATTTTTAATGCCATTATTAAATCTTTGAAAGACCATTCAATACCACTTGAAAAAATTATTGGTTTCATTGCCGACAATTGCTCGGTTACGATGGGAGCAAACAACGGAATGCAAGCAAGTCTTAAACAAGTTGTTCGAAATCTGCATGTTAATGGATGTGTTTGTCACATTTTAAATTTAGCTTCAATGGCCGCTTGTGATGTATTTGCCAACAAAATTGATACACTTTTAAAAGACGTAAACTATCATTTTTGTAACAGCCCCCTTAGAAAGGCAGACTTTCAGAGTTTTCAAGAACACTTCGGTACAGAAATGCATGTTATACTAAAGTACGCTACTACAAGGTGGCTTTCTAGACAAGCAGTCATAGATAGAATTCTTGAGCAATGGGATGCCCTAAAGTAATATTTTAACTTTTACGTATTTGAAAATAAAAGCAGTAATCAAAATATTAATCATATTGTAACGAATTTACTGCAATTCCCCTTATTTGCAATCTTCTGGTAATGTTCGAATCACTAAACTGTTGAATAAATAACTCCAATATTGAATAATGGAAAAATGGCCTTTATTAAAGTACTTCACAATAAATAATACTGCTATTGCTCGCCAGATAGCGTCTTAATCAAAAACTGCCTCTCGCGCCTCTATTTTTGGTACTTTTATAATCTGTGATTTCCTCGTGGCATCTTCTAGGCGCTTCCAGAATTTACTTAGTTACCGCCATATAATTATAACTACAGATGCACGTATATAGCTTCTCACATGCGCGTGTGTTTGTGAGCGACACTTCCACAATTACAATTGCATACCTTTGGGAGCATCTCAGATAAGATACCTGCATGTGTTTGTGCATCTCTTCTCCGCTGCGAGTACGTGCATATGTGTAGACATAATGATTTATTCGTTTATGTATATACATGATTGATTTATGGATGTGCATACAGTCACTGCTTAGCATCGGCTTAGAGATGGCAGTACCCCTTAGTGTTGCTAATATTCGATTCGTGCTTCATAGTTGTTCCGCTCCCCTTCGGGAATCGTCTGTAGGATTTCGGCTCCTGCCCCTTCAATACTACAAATAGAGCTGCAACTTTATCTTCAGCATTCCAGTTGTTCACTGCTGCGTAACTGTAACTTAAAGACCTGGAAAGGAACAGAACCGTCAAAGGATGGTGTTTTTACTTTTGGATTGCTTGCCGAAACTCGTATTCAATCCACGGCTCTCCAACTCCTCCTTCAGCTGCTAGATCTTCAATTCACTCCACTTTGCCATGTCCAAGTTGTATTCGAAGTCTTCGGAATTTATTCAACAATTCCTCTTCTGACACCAATTGTAACGAATTTACTGCAATGCCCCTTATTTGCAATCTTCTGCTAACGTTCGAATCACTAAACTGTTGAATAAATAACTCCAATATTGAATAAGTTGAAGTACCTCACAATAAATAATACTGCTATTGCTCGCCAGATAGCGTCTTAATCAAAAACTGCCCCTCGCGTCTCTATTGTTGGTGCTTTTATACTCTGTGATTTCCTCGTGGCATCTTCTAGGCGCTTCCAGAATTTACTTAGTTACCACCATATAATTATAACTACAGATGCACGTATATAGCTTCTCATATGCGCGTGTGTTTGTGAGCGATACTTCCACAATTACAATTGAATACTTTTGGGAACATCCCAGATAGGATATCTGCATGTGTTTGTGCATCTCTTCTCCGCTGCGTGTACGTACATATGTGTAGACATAATGATTTATTCGTTTATGTAGATACATGATTGATTTATGGATGTGCATACAGTCAGTGCTTAGCATCGGCTTAGAGATGGCAGTACCCCGTAGTGTTGCTAATATTCGTACCAATATATATGAAATTTTTCAAAGTCCTATTAACAAAGTATATTTTACACTGCTTTTTATATTTTAAATGAAATAAATAATGTGAGTATAGAAATGCAGTCTGAAGATATTCGCATACATTGACTTATTACCAAATTAAAAATTTTATAAAAAAATCTTATTTAGACTCCAGTCCTATTTGGATGTTAAATATTGATTCAGATGAAAATCACTTAACCCCAGATGAAGTTTACTGCCGTGTTAATGTGGATATTATTCTATCAAACAACCTTTTCGAAAAAGATGACATACCTACACATATTTAAGAGCTGTGCTAGACAATTTTATATACAATTTTGTAGTACTTTAGTAAAGAAAGTAAATTTGAATGATAAAACTTTGTTGTGGGCTGCAAAGCTTTTACCAGAAAGTATTTTAAGCGGTGAAACAAATAGTATTGTGCCTTTAGTTATGGACTTCTTTCCGAAATCTGCATTTGATAAAATAGAGAAAATTTATTCTGAATTTAGAGCTTTAGCAGAGCATGAGAGCCTTAAAAAATTTAAGAATTTAAATATATGCAGCTTTTAGGAAGAATTAAGATCGGTTAAAAATGAATTAAATGCGAAAATGTTTTCGAATATTTATAGAATAGTTCAAGGCATATTGTCGATTCCACATTCATCCACAAACGTAGAAAGGATATTTTCTATACAAAATTTAATTAAAACTAAGTGGTTTTATATATGTACATAATTGTACTTCTTTTATTATATTTACCGGAAAAGTATTTCTTCATAAAGCATATTTCCCTTTAATTTGTGTTAGAAAGTTTCCTGGCTAAAAACAGTTTTTGGACAAGGAAGCTGAATATAGCTCTAGTTTGGTTTAAATACACATTCGGAGACTTTTGGTAAATTTTTGGATGATTTGGTATATATTTTTACCTCGTTTGGTACAAAATGAAAAAATCCATTTATCATCCCTGAGTACAAGGCGCTGTATGGAAAATAATCAAGAAGAAGCAATCAGCTGTTGGCAAGGCGAATTCAGTACCAGGTGATGTTATCCCAACAGCTGATTACTTCTTCTTCACCAAAAAAAAAATATAATCAAAAGCGCAATGTCTTTCGGACCCTTGTATTTTACACAAAACTCGTATAAGACCTAAAATACCTAGTATGTACGCATGTATGTTAAGCGCCAAATTGTTTTCAAATAAAAAAAATCCAAATAAAAAAATACTCTTATTGTAATTTCGAATATTTTACACAAAACTTCTAATATGCTTGTGTAAAGCAAACCCGTATTGTAATTTCAAAACTCTAACAATGTTCTACTTTGCAGGAGTTCAGATGGCATGACTCCCGAAGAGGTTTTTCCAAACAGAGGGTTTGGAGCATAGTTTATCGTTCCTGTATGAGTTCGTGTGTGGACTGATTATTTAATAATAAAAAAAAAAATATAAATATGTATATCCAGAAAAAAGTTATGCTTCACAACCTTTGTATCTAAACGAGTGTTGCGGCCACTAACTACTCTATTTAAATATGTTTGTATGTATATATGCGTGGAACATCAAAATTTAAACTTTCAATTTCGGTCTCCATACATAGAAACTACTGATTTACATTGTTAATCAAAAAAGAAAATGTAAAAAAAATTATACCAAAAAAAGAAATTTGAAAATTATCTTTGCATTGTACTGTGGCGGTGCAGATAGATCACCCTAATGTTCGGTAACTATGTCACCGTTTGGCTATTGTTTGGCTATTGTTTGGGGATTGATGTGCTATCACCTAACGCCTTAGTGCAATTAAACTACAAAAAAAACTTTATAAGTAAGCCACCTAAGCCGCACAGCTGACAGCGTTAATCAAACCCTTTTTCGATGAATGATTTGAATCAAAAAGGTTTAAATAAATTTTTTAAAATGCAAGAAAACGAAAAAATTGAAAGTCTTTCTTTTTTTTTTTTTTGAAACTTAAGCTGTATGGGCGCCAATTTAAACCTTTTTTTTTTTGTTTTCGTTTGTTGCGCTGATGTTACTTTAAAATTCTATGTACCCTATACCTGCATATAACTATGCGAATATATGTACATTTCTTGTATTTTAGATTGGGCGTAAATATGTCACGTACACGTATTGTTTGGCTCCTTGGGGTCCCCGGACTAGCTCAGTATAAGAGGGGCAGTGGTCCTCAACCCTACCACCAAGGAGCCGTACGGACGCATATTTATTCCTCTCATCAGCCACCCTATCAGCCTCACACACATCTCACCTCAGGAAGCCCGCTCTACCTTGGACCGCTCGTTTCATGTACCCTAACTTCAGCGGTCTCCCTCTCGCCATGCTCCGTCCCCTCCACTTACCTCTCTATCACGCCATCTTCACCTCCCGCCCAAAAAGTGCTTAACTCCGCATTTTAACTCTTAACAACAAACTCAAAATATATTGAAATCATAAAAAGAATTACAATGAATCATAATAAAAAACTAATCTTATTATTTAGGCTAAAAAAATTTTTGACTATGATGAAACGTCCTGCCGATCATTCAATAAAAACAACAAGAACATATAAAAATGAATTTTAAAATTTTACTAGGTTAAGGGTAAGGGATCCTACCTAATCGAGCTCTCTTAGTTGGTTTTACCCCTGCGTATGTATGTAGATATGTACGAAATTTTAAGAATTTCTCAAAAAAAAAGTGTTCGATATCAACGTTCCTTGCGGGCAGAACCGCTTATCATATAGAGGACAACGATACTATACATCTAACATAATCACAATAATTTTCTTAACAATTAATTTCAGCTTAACAAAAAATAAGAAATTTGGTCACTCTAATGTGACTGCTTTGCTCGCTTGCAAACACGCAGATAGCTAAACTTTAATTGGCAAGTCCAACAACCCGCACACTATAAAACACACATAAAAAGCTTTTGGTTCGTTACCATAACCTCAATAGGGTGTGTACAAAATGTACGAAAAAAAGTCTTGATTGTACCAAAAATATGTATATCACGAAAATTTAGAAAAAATTTAATAATTTTTTCATATATGCGTGTGTGCATGCGTGTACGCAACAAAAAAAAAACGTAAAAACACAAAAAAACTAAAAACTACAAGAAATATATATGCATAAAGATATTATAAATATACGTAAAATCCGAAACCAACTTCTTGGGTGATTTTGTACTGCTTCTTATTGGCCTTTGTGCCTTATATTGGAGTCTCACGGTGAAACCGGATATGCATAAAAATATTAATTTTTGACTTGGACATTGGCTATTATAGCAAAACGGTATATGTCGAGAAATTCAAATTTTGATCTCTGTGTCGAAGGCACACCGCAAAACAAAATAGGCGCTCAGAAAGATTGCTAAGAAAAAAATCGCTTTGGTTTTCTGGTGAAAAATCACGAGGCATACCATTAAC